>NC_060274.1:117598220-117814480 GCF_021613505.1 Equus quagga | reverse complement strand
GACGGAGGCTGGTGGGATCGCCCGGCCGGGCGAAGAGTCGCCACAACAAACGGGAACAAAGGGGGCCGGCCGAGAAGTTGGCAGGGGAGACCGGGGCGAGGAGACGCGGCCGGGGCAGGCGCCGGCGGAGGCGGCAGGCGGAGCGCCGGCCCGGTTCGCCGCCCCTCATCGCGCCCGCAGCCCGGCCACCGCCCCGCCCGGAGCTCCCGGCCGGAGTCGCCGGCTGCCCGGCCGCCCAGCCCGGCCGGCCGCCGCGCCTTCCTTCCGGGCGGCCACCGGCTGTCCCCAGCCCGGGGTCCCCAGACATGGCCCTCCTCCGCTTCCCCCCGCGGGTCCCCGTCGCGCCCCCTTCCCGGGTCTTTATCAAACTTCCCCGGCCGCGGGGCGCTGGGACGGGGGCAGCGGCAGCGCCAGCCGGGCGGGCTCTGCGGAGTAAACAGAGCAACAGATGAGGCATCGGGGACTTGAAAGATGCCAGTCGGAAGTTCGGGGCCGGCAGGGCGGCTCGGACCGTGCTCCCCGCGCGCCCCCCGGCACCCGTGTCCGGGCGGGTGGAGCGGACGGCGTGGGCAGCGGGGCCCGAGGGGACAGCCTCTCGTCCCGAAACCCCCGCGTAGCCCCCGCGCCGCCGCTCAAACTTTACGGAGTGAAATTCCCATCGCCCGAGGGGCCGGCGACAGCCGGACGGCCCGGGGGTCGCGCCCGGGGGCCTGGTGCGGGCGGACCGCGCGGGCGGTGGGCGCTTCGGGGCTGGCGGCGGGGGCGGCGAGCGTCGCCCTATGCCGCGGCCGCCGCCTGCGTTTCGGGTTTGACGTTTGTGAGAGCTCGGGCCGCCTCCGCCGCCAGGCCGCCGACTCGTGTGTTTTGTAATCAAAGTGTGAGGCTAATAAAGGGCGGCGCCACAGCCTCTTGACTCCGGCGTGGGAGGGATTCGCAGGCATTTAAACAAAGAAACTAGTTGGGGTTGGGCTCCCAAAGTCCTTATTTGGGTGTTGTGGCAAAGCCTGCGGTCACCTTTAGGTGAAGCAGGTTTCCCGAGACCGTTTGGTGTTGTATCTTGGCGAGAGTACGCTCGCGGGTAATAGCAGATATGGTGACTGTGATTGTAGGAAGTGTCCTTTGATTGACAGCAGGACATTTAAATACAGCCTCCGCTCCCCCTCCCCAATTTTACAGAAACACTGCACGACCAGGCCAGATGTCTTAGTCTCCCTCTACTGGCCCTGGGAGAGAAAACCATTTAAATTACAGCGTTCTTTTCAGTGTTTAGTGCCAGGTACAGTTAGTTTTACTTAATTTTCAAGCGCAGTTAATGTTACTTAATTTTTAAGTTGCAGAATTTTGACAGCAACAACAGAGAAAAAAAACCCCAAAAAGCTGTCACTGTAAAAGAAGGACAGTGTTCTTATTTTATATATTAGATAATCTTTATTAGTCTGGTTTATTCTTGGGGAAAAGTATTACAACCTTGCCACATGTATTTAAGAATAAATTACCCAAAGTTATTCTTTATTACTACAAACCGATGTTTTTGTGTGTTTTGATTATATGTAAAACTGACATTTGAACCTACCAAATCTTGCCAATTCTATGTGTGCATTCTCTGTTCCTTTAACATACTCTAGGTTACCAGAGTAGAGATTATCCAAAAATCTAGGTTACATACAGAATAAAACCAGAATCCCTGGTGATTATGTAAATACTTATTTTTTTCAAAGAACTATTTTAGTTGCATAAGAGTTTTGTCCCGTTGTGCAGTGTAGAGATTTGATAGGTTAGTAAATTTTAGACGAGAATTTTATTTGTCTTAATTTAGGTAACAACACTATAACCATGCAAAACTGCAGGTAGTTTATGGAGAATTTTGTAATACATTTAAGTATAAATTTGAGAACAGGAGAAGTTGAAGAGAAGATAAAGAGGGCGTCAGTGAAGGAGGGCAAGGGAGGCCAAAATAAGCATGCTCTGCTTTGTCACATAAATTTGTGTGGCTTCCTGTCTGTGGAAGTGACCCTGAAATATGTGTTTTTGAACCCAGGGTTTTTTTGACCAACAGTCTTGGAGAATTTAATGTAGCTCGGATGTCAAAAGCTAGAAAATTTATTGATAATGCCCTGCCATGCAAAAGCAGTAGCTTATAAGCAAGTTTAATTCTTAATGAAGTATTGGTCATTTGAGCCCTGTATCTTTTGCCTGTGATCAATATTTACTCTAATGTTTATTGTACCATGAAATGGGTGATTTAATTATTAAGCGAATATCATTTGCTTAAGTGAGAATTGGCCCCTAAAGTACTAAGGTATAGTTTTAATCCCCCAGCTTAGCTTTCCTTTGGTTTCCAGGGGTGATGCATCTGCAGAGGAGGAAGAGGCTGTAGGAGGGTGGTACAGAGAATTGCCTTTACCTGGATAAATTCTTGATAATTTTATTTCTTGAAGTAGAAGAATTCTTTAAACTCAAGGGATCAGTGAATTTTGGTATCAATTCGGGTTTACTCTGCCTGGAGTTTCTGACATCTGGAAATCTGAAATGTTTTTGCCCTAATTTATCCTGAGAGAGAAGGAGGGCCCTCCCTTGCTGCTTTTCAGCCAGGCAGCAGAGTGGATGGAACCAGCTTCCTCCAGGTTTGAGGTTGTTGAGCTTGGATTGCATCCTTGGCGTTCAGGAATTCCCATCCCTCAGTCTGCCTAAGCCTTTTTTGTAAGCGAGAAGGTTGACATCCTTCTAAACAAACCATTGTGAGCATCCCTAATTATTTCCTTAGAATAAATCAAATCAGTTAATGCATTTAAAACACTTAGAAGAAGATCTGGCACGTGTTAAGTACTAAATAATAAGTTGCCTTTAAGTAGAATTATTGGTCACAGGGCACAGATATTTTTAGGCTTCTTGTGCCCATTGCCTGATTGTCCTCCAGAAATGTTATTCCAATTTATACTCTCACAAGCAGCGCCCACTTCTAGTTCCCTGCATCCTCACTATTGTAAGGTACTATTAACTACCCACCAAACCAAACAAACAAAAACTTTGCCAATGCTGATAAGTGCATATTTCCACCAAAAGACGTGCCGAAGACTATTCATGGCAGTACTGTTCATATTATCCCCAAACTGGGACAACCTAAATGTCATCAACAGTAGATTGGATAAATTGTGGTATATTCATAAAATGGAATGCTACTCAGCAATAAAAAAGAATGCACTACTGTATATAACAGCATGAGTGAATCTCGCGGATATAAAGTTGAAAAAAGAAGTCAGACACAAAAGCATATGCTGTTTGATTCTACTTATATGAAGTTCAAGTACAGGCACAATTGGGTGAGAGAAGTCAGACTAGTCCTTACCTCCGTGGGAGTGTTAACTGAGAGCAGGCCCGAGAGCGCTCCTGAAGTTCAGAGGTTCTGTATCTTGATCTTGGGTGGTGGTTACATGAGAATATACGGATGTAAAAGTTCACTGAGCTGTATGTGCCTGAAGATTTTTTAAAACTTCATTTTAATGTTTGACGTGTACTTCAATCATTTAAAAGTTTAAAAAATTAAAAATTTACCAGTTTGGTATCTGATATACAGTATTTTGTAGCTATTTTGTTTCTTATTCCTGACTTTGATGGATTGCCTCCTGTGTTTATCATTAAGTATGATGTTGGCTTTGGCCCAGGCTTTGCAGTAGGCCTGGCGCTGTTCTTGGTGCTAGGAATATAGCAATGAACAAAACAAAATCCTTACTCTCTTGTAAGGTATATTCTAGCTAGGGAAGATAGATAGACAAATATATATGACAGAAGAAAAGAAAAATTGAGTTAGAGGAAGAGAGAGGGCTGGGGGTAATATAGGGCTTCTTTCATATCACGTGATTATGGAAGACCTTGAGAAGGAGACATTTGAATGCAAGAATATTTTGGATTTTACTCAGAGCAAATGATATATTTTGAGTGGATGAGTAAACGTTTTAACTTAACTTTTAAAAGATTCACTCTGGCTGCTGCTTGGAGAATAGACTGGAGGGAGGCAGAGGTGACAGGCAGACCAGTAAGAAGGCTGTTGTCATCTAGGCGAGAGACGATTTTGAAAGTTTGAGTCAGTTTTGGTAATTTGCACGTCATATATTAATTTTTATTCCTGAAGCTTGAATGAATGAAAAGCTTAGTTTATGAGAATAAAAGAATTTTATCTAGAATAATGCTGTTGGGTAGGAGTTTCTCAGGTACTCAATCTGGAGGCCTGGAACTCACTCAGACGCTTATTGAGTGCTTTATATAGCAAGTGCTAGATACTGTTCTGATTGTTTTAGATGTATTAATTAACGTCTGATTTTCTAATTCATTTAATTCTCATAGTCACCTTGCTGGATAAGTGTTATTCTTATCCCCATTTTACAGATGAGGAATCTGAGGGTTAGAGGTCAGTAACTTTCTCCGGGTCACAAAGCTTGAAGGTCACAGAGCCAGCATCTGAACTCAGCGGCTGACTCCAGGGCTCATGCTCTCAGCCAGTACCCGTGCTGGGTCTCTCTTGCTCCTTGTCTCTCTCTGTCCTGGGGAGTGCAGGTGGAACAGATGCCACAGGGTTCCAGAGAGATATATCCGTAAACATCTTACCTTTGTTTTCGTTCTTTATTAAGATTATTGTCTTTAGAATAAATATGTTAAAATGATCATAACTGCCTTGGGAACAGTATTTATACAATATTTATTTGAAAAGTATTATAATTTAACTGTATTTTCATCCTGGTTATAATGGATTTCTTATTGGAGTGTATTTTGATTTTTTAAATTAGGGATGGGAATTATTTTAAAAATTTTATATACATTTTCCCTTAATGATGAAGTCTTTTGGAGAACATAAACTTATTAGGTGAACATATGTCTCCCTGTAAGAGAACAAGAAGCCTGTTTACTGAACTTCTCAATATCTTCTTTTTGATATGACCCTTTATCATAGGAGAATCTATGAGTATTCTTATGTGTTTCACTTATAAGAGTTTTATACATATATATTCAATTTTGCTATTTGAACAAAATATGTTGTGATATAGGAGTCTTATGCTGCTTGGTGGCATTGATGTATAGTTGTCCCATCAAGCTTTTTTTTTTTAAACCATCAGTTTGGGGCAGATTTCTGCTTGGTATACTCTCATATCCTCTGTTCTTAGGAATGACGTTGAGTCCACTGATCATCCAAGGAGAAGAATGCCTTTATATGTGATGATCTGAAGGGGGGGCTGGAGAACAGGAAGAGAACAGGTGGAGAGGAATTTGGTTATAGAGCAAGCTGTGGTTGGTTTGAGCAGTTTAAACTCCGCAATAATTTGCACAACTTTTGAACAGTTGGCCAGTGCTGATCGTGCTGCTGCTACCGAGTTTCTGATGCTTTTTGAAAGTTACCTTTTGTTACTGTAGTGATTGTTAACTTACGTTTCCATTAATATTAATGTTATACTTTTCCTGTTAATTATAGTGTCAATTAATGGTAACTTGTGTGATTTTTGTCTGTGTTTGTGTGAGCCCTGGTTCCTTTTATTGGAGAGTGTTTTTCAGAAACCAAGGTCTGGCACCAGGTGGGCTCATTGCTTCTTGGCCTTCTCAGTGGACAGAGCTAGGAAATATACTGATCACACATTACGCACATCTGCATTTGTTTCTGTTCTATCTGTCTGTATATATTAAAAACCGTAAGTTTTCGTAATAATACCTTTGATTCTAAGCCAATACCACAGGGTTCATTTTAGCCTTCCCTCTTTCCTTACTTGTAACTTTTTCATCCAACAGTGAAAAACCCAGCTCTCATTATCTACAGTATATTTATTTGTTTGTTCAATCCTAGGATTTACATAAAGTAGTTCTAGAATTGCTAACCGATACCCTTGTCATAAACAAATTTGCTGAATAGAGTACAGTATTTTTTTATAGTTCTTTTTGTCTTTAGTGTTATAGTATCTAGTCAAAACACTGTTTTCCGAAGTTAACTTAGGTTAGCCCCCCACCCACATCCGTCTACCCCGCCCCTGTAGTGTATGTCATTTATTTGTAATACAGTTAGGTTTATTTGTTACTGTTTGTATTGCATTTTGGATTCCTCCCACATCTTGGTTGGTTTTAATTGTTGGTTTATATTTTGAGTATGTAAAACATTATTATGGTTCTAAGAAGTCGGAGTTATAGGAAAAGGTATGCTCAGAAGTGTCACGCCCTCTTCATTTCCCCTATACCTTTCCACCCCTTTCCCACCCACCTCCTACCTCCCGCTAAAGAGAAGTAATCAATCTCTTTAGTTTCTGGTTTATCTTTCTGTGTGGGTTTTTTGTTTTCCCACAAATGAGCAGATGCATATCTACTTTCTTTACACAAAGGACAACTTATGATAAATATTCTTCACTTTGCTTTTTTTTACTTAACAGTGTGTACTGAAAACCGCTCCATATCAGTTCTTAGAGCTCTTCCTTGTTCTTTTTAACAGCCATATAGTACTCCTTCATGTGGATATACCCTGTTTCATTCATCTGTTCTCCTGTGTATGGGCATTTAGGTTGTTTACAATATTTTGCAATTACAAACAATGCTATAATGAATAACCTTGTGCATATGTATTTTCATATTATTGGATGTATATCTTCAGGTTCATTTACTAGAAGTAGGATTACTTGGTCAAAAGATAAGTGTTCGTGTTGTTTTGGTAGGATTACCAGATTTCCCTCCAGAATGGTTGGACCGGTTTGCATTCCCACCAGCAGTGTGTGAGAATGCCTCTTTCCCAGCATTCTTGCCATCAGGATTTGTTGTCATATTTTTAATCTTTGCCAATCTGATAGGTGAAAAATGATATCTATGTTTTAATCTGCATTTCAAACAAATGAGTTTGAATAACATTTCATATATTTGAGGGCCATTTTCCTTCTTTTTTTCTTCTTTTTTTGAGAATCGTCTGTTTATATCTTTTCCTAATTGTGTCAGGTTTTTTGTCCTTCATCCCTCAATTTTTAAGAGCTCCTTGCATGTTACGGACATTTGCCCTATGTGGCATATATAAGTATTCTCTCCCAGTTTGTAGTTGTTTTCATTTTGTGTATGATGATTTTTATTTGCTATGCAAAGTTTAAAAAATATCTATGTAGGGGCCAGCCCGGTGGCTTAGTGGTTAAGTTTGCGCGCTCTGCTTTGGTGGCCTGGGGTTTGCAGGTTCAGATCCCTAGTGTGGACCTACACACCGCTCATCAAGCCAGGCTGTGTGGGCATCCCACATACAAAACAGAGGAAGATTGGCACAGATATTAGCTCAGGGACAGTCTTCCTCAAGCAGAAAAGAGGAAGATTGGCAACAGATGTTAGCTCAGGGACGATCTTCCTCATACACACAGACACACACAAATCTGTGTAGTCATATTTTTCAATCTTTTGTTGGCTCTGGATTTTGAGTCATAATTAGCAAGCCTTTCTCCAAGGTTAAACAGGATTTGACCTGTTTTCTTTTAGTACTTGCATGGTTTTATGTTTTACATTTAAATCCCTTATCCATTTGAAATTTATTCTCATATATGGTATGTAATAGGGATACAATTTTTTTTCTAAATGGTTGCCCAATTGTTCCAGCATTATTTATTAAAAAGCCCCTATTGGCCCCAGTGATCTGATGTGCTACCTTTATCATATGCTGAAATTCTGTATGTACCTGAGTTTGCTCCTGCACTTTCTGTTCTATTCCACTGATCTGTCTGTCCATTCGTGTACCAGAACCACACTGTTTTAATTATGGAGGCTTTTATAGTATGTTTTTTAGGTCTGGTAAGGCTAGTCTTAAGCTTGTGGTTATTTCTTTTCAGTATTTTTCTGCATTCTTGCAGGTTTATTTTTCCATATGAACTTTAGTAGCAGTTTGTCTAATTTCATTAAACAGTGTGTTGATACTTTATTGGTATTACATTAACCTAATAAATTAACTCAGGAGGAACTGACATTTTTATAATGTTGAGTCATTCTATCCAAGAACAGGGATGTTTCTTTATTTAAGTCTACTTTTGTGTCTTTCAGATATGTTTAAAACTTTTCTTTGTATATATTTTGCAGATTTGTTAGTAAGTTTATTTCTAAATATTTAATTTTCTTTGTTACAATTATAAATGGGATTTTCTCTGCCATTTGCTTGCTGATTGGTTATTGGTTGTGCATATGAGGACTTGATTTTTGAGTGTTAGTTATATCCTGCTATTTTACTGAAAGAATTGAGTGAGTTGTATCATCAGCTCACTAGAGGTTCATATCATATGCGAATACAGATAGATAGTTTTACTACTTCTTTCCCTATTCTTATGCCTCTAAATGACTTCTCTTATCTAATTGCACAGGTTTGTACCACTAGTACAATGTTGAATAGTGGTGGAGAGTGGATATTCTTCTTTGTTCCTAATTTTAGTGGAAATGCCTCTATAATGTTTACTCATTAAATAAGATACTACATTTAGGCATAATTTATCATATTAAGAAAGTATCCCTTAATTCTGTTTTCTTTTTAGTGTTTTTATCATGATTAGATGTTGTATTTTGTTAAAGACTTCTTCAGCTCTGTGGAGAGAACAATGCACGGTTCATCCTTAGATCTGTTAATATGCACATAACATATTTTTAGGTGTACCTTATCATTAGCTGCTATGAAGAACAGCCTCATGGAAAAATATTCTTCACCATGCGGTTCACTACTGGATATTTAAGTTGTATTCTAGTGATGCTTTGTACCTAAATTTAAAAATATTATTCTCTAAGTTTAAAAATAGCTCTGCCTTTGGTAGTTTTCAGTATAAAACAAAATTGGCAAATATAAGTGACGTAGAGGAACAAATAAACACTGAGCAAGTAAATGAATATAATAGGAATCTCTAAAGCATTAACGATCTGGGAATTTCTCTAAAGCAGCATCTTCTAACCTGTGTTAGACCCATGGCTTTACGGTATCCTGGGAGTTCACTTCTTTTCATTTATCCTTTAAAAAGACAGTGATTATTTTCCTTTTACGATGGATTGGTTTGAGTGCCTCTGAGTGTATATGAGCAAGCAAACATGAGATAGTTAGTGGACATCAGCTGAAGGTTCTCAAGATGCACTTACTGGGTTGGTTTGTCATTCAGCTGAATGCTGCTAGCTACATGATGGTCTTAACTTTAATTCTAATTTTTGTGTCTTTTAGAGAAAATTTCAAATGTGTACAGAAGTAGACAGAATAGTATAATGTGCTCCTAGGTAACCATCACTCCACTTCAGGGATTATCAATTCAAGACCAATCTTGTTTCATTTGCCAGCCCCCACTACCCTTGCGCTTGGTGTTACTTTGAAGCAAATTCATGACGATATCATTGTATCTATGAGTATTTCAGCACCTATATCTATAAGATAAATCCTCTTAAAAAAAAAAGGTAGGGGCTGGCCCCTTGGCATAGCAGTTAAGTTCTCATGCTCTGCTTCTCTGGCTCAGGGTTTGCAAGTTCAGATCCTGGGTGCAGACCCACACACCGCTCATCAAGCCATGCTGTGGTGGCATCCCACATACAAATTAGAGGAAGGTTGGCATGGATGTTAGCTCAGGGACAGTCGTCCTCAAGCCAAAAAGGTAGATTGGCAACAGATGTTAGCTCACGGCCACTCTTCCTCACGGGAAAAAAAAAAGCAAAAAAGCTGCAGTACCTTTATCACAACTAAAAATAATTGACAATTCCTTTGTATTATCAAATATTCAGTGTTAAAATTTCCAATTGTCTCATAAATGTCATTTTTTTTAACTATTTGTTTGAATCAAGATCCATGTAAGGTCCACATGTTGTGATTACTTGATACATCATGTAAGTCTCTTAATCTGCAGCAGTGATTGTCAGCTGGTTGGGATTTTGCCTCCCCAGGGGACACTTGACAATGTCTAGAAACATTTTTTATTGGGGAGGGGGCTGTTCCTACTGGAATCTAGTAAGTAGAGGACAGGGATGCTGCTGGACATCCTGCACAGCACAGTCCCCACAAGAAAGAATTAGCCAGTCCAAATGTCAGTAGTGCTGCTGTTGGAAAACCCTGATCTGTAGGTTTTCCTCATGTCTCTCTTTTTTCTCTTGCAATTTATTTGTTGCAGAAAGTGGTTGTTTATTCTATAAAATTTCCCACTTTCTAGATTTTGCTTATTACATCCCTGTAGTGTCTTTATGTTCCTCTCTTCCCTGTAAATTGGTAGTTGAATCTAGAGAAGCTTGATCAGAGTCAGGTTTTTTCCCCCAAGAATATTTTATAAGTCGGTGGTGTAGTCTTCCATCAGGAGGCATACAAAGTCTGATTGTTTCTCCTTTTGTCATATTTGCTGCCATTGCTCGATGCCAATAGCTATTCATTTATTCATTAGTGGTTGCAAAATGATGATAATTTAATTATAAAATTCCTTCTTCATTTATTAGTCGAATACTTCTATAAAAAGAAAATTTCCTGGGGCCAGCCTGGTGGTGTAGTGGTTCAATTCGTGGGCTCTGCTTTGGCCCAGGGTTCGCCGGTTCAGATCCCAGGAGTGGACGTATGCATGGTTTATGAAGCCATGCTGTGGCAGGTGTACCACATATAAAATAGAGGTTGATTGGCACAGATGTTAGCTCAGGGCCAATCTTCCTCAGTAAAAAGAGGAGGATTGGTGGCACATATTAGCTCAGGGCCAATCTTCCTCAAAAAAATTTTTTTTCCTTCATCTACTGCTTTGGTTACCTAATGGTACAGTTTGTATAGGAGGGGCAGAATTACATGCTTGATACTTTCCCTTTATCACTAGTTTTGAAAATAATTGGCTCATTAGCATCCTCTGGTTATTATTTAAAGGAAAATTTTAATGTATAATATTTACTAGCTTTAGGCAATATGTATAGAGAAGTAAAAAGACAGATACAAATTAGGGTTCATATCTCCTTTGACCACATAACCTGTAATTTAAAAAAACAAAAACAAAAAAATCTAGTGAGAAATTCAAGCAATGTAGAAAGATAAAGAGATGAAACCTGAAAGTCTCTCATCTCCTTCCTCCAGGCCCCTCTCCCCGGCCGTAAACACTGTTAAGTTTTGAGTTTCCATCCTGAAGGAAGGGGTTGTCATACTGTATACATAATTCTATAACTTGCTCTTTTGAATTTATTAAAATATCCTGGAGGGCTGGGAGAGCTTTTCATATCAGCATATACAGATACCTCATTCTTTTTAATAGCTGCCTGGAATTCCATTCTATGGATTTACCGTAATTTATATGGTTCTCTGTTGATGGATTCTTCAGCTGATTCCTCTCTCTGTTTCTAGGCTGCAGTGAATATATTTTTTGTGTGTTTATCTTTATGATGAGCATTTGGGTATCCTCAATTTCCTAGTATCTCACATTTTGAAATTGTTTTCCTCTGTAGCTGTATTTTAAAATTTACATTCTAAAGGGACTGTTGATCAAAGACAAGGAGCATAAGGAACGCTGATTCTGAAATCATAGTTTGACGAGCTTAAACATACTAACTGTGCAGATTTAGGATACTTCTTTACCAAGGCTATAAGTTGAATTCATCTGATAATTCTAACACATCAAAAATCAATGTTAGAGGAAATACAATGACATATCCGATTTGTCTTTTATCATGAGGGGGAGGGACAGAACACTTTCAGAATGTTTTCTGGAGAAGTGCTGAACTTCTCTTCCCTTGTAATTTAGAAGTATTCTTTTCCTTAAGCACGAAACACAGGAATTTCAAACATCTAATACTGATTACTGTTTATCAGTTACTAATCATAACTGTCTGACATCATGTGCAGTAAATCATGAAATGGCAAAAGTTGGGGAACCTATACCATTGTATAATTTGGTGGTTTTTATGTGCAAAAGCTGTTGTCAGATAAGTGGTCACTGTTTGACAAAGAAATTGGAATGTGGTCCACTGTGGTCCTTTTGATTTATACAGTATCTTATGGATATTTTGATATTAATAAATATAGAAAAGAAGATAAGATGGTCTGGAGATCTGCCTAGAGGTCCTGGAGATATTCCCACTGCCCAGGAACCTCATATACGATTTAAAAAGCAAAACACATGGACGAAAGTCAGAATAACGAAACAGTTTGGATAACATCCTAACCGATCTAGAAAGTGACAAAGTGTGGGACACAAGGCACCCTGAAAGCAGAGGCTTTCTGGCAAATTCCCATCAATGACTTCAGAAATTTTCTGTGGTGACCACAAGAGAGCTTTTTCCCCCAGAGACTGGTTTGTGGGTCATGGGTTTTTCCTCTTCTTTGTGAACTCCCACAGTGCCTCACCTGTCATACACGCTCCACAATAGACATGCGGTCGATCCTTTTTACTTTACTACTTTATGAAGCAATCTTGGGGTATAAACTGTCTGCAGATTAGAGAAGTTTTAGTTTTTTTTACTTAATTTAACTTGCCACAGTCTGACTCATGTTCCTCTCTTACGTTCTTCCTATTTCAGTACTTTTTTAAGGCTCATTTTCTGTGTGCCTGGTTCTTTGAGTAACTTTTTTTTTTTTTTGGTGACCTGTCCTAATTTTTTGTGTATCACAGGACCAACATTTCCTTAGAGCTCATGATTCCTGGGAGAGCAGAGTTCCTTCTGTTTGATTTAGGAACTTCTTTGGTCAAACCTACTTTTCTAACCATCCACCTGCCGAGTAGTCAGCACTTGACTCTTCTCCCCTCATTTTCCTGTTCTTGCCTCTCCCTTGTGGGGTCCAGCCCGTGGCAGGAGACATCAGATTCCCTGATCTGAACTTGCTCTCTCAGTTTTCTCATTCCTTGACCCCCTTGTTGGACTTGATTATCGTCTGAAAGCTCCAAGGTCTTGCACACACCTCTTCCCTCAGGATCACGTTGTTGGGGCTGCCCCTCTCTTAAGAGTTACCCAGGGAATCTATCCACTTACCTCCTGCCAATTGCAGGGTGCTCGTTTTCGGCTTTACTCCTGGCCCCAGGCCTGCTGCATGGTTCATTCACCAGCTCCAGCGCTCTGAGAGGTTCTTTTGTTTCTTTGGACAGGACAGAGGAAGACTGTGGTACAAGCTTCTTAGGGCTTTAAGATCAAGTGATGTTAGGATATGAGTGACTTTTCTTCCCTTTCCATCCCTTCCTGTCCACCACATCAGTGATTTTTTATTTCATTACCACTGTCGCATTTCAAGCTGTCATTGACCACCATCACAGTTTCTGCCATATCTGTGTAGCACTTGTAAGATTTATTAATATTTTTCTTCAAAACAACTTTAAGTGCATTTTCGTTTTTTAAATTTGGTTCTGTCCTAAAGAGAGGTATCTGTTAAATCACATGTTTCTGATGCTTACTACATATTTTAATGTTTTTGAAAAAAGATATATTTATTGAGGTAAAGAGTCTTTGTCATATAAAATATGTGCATGTAAGATTGTCAGAAGAGTGATGGTGATTGATAAAAGGCTAATAACAGACACAGGGAAAGGGTATAGGGTTCTTTAATGGCAGTAGAGTATTGAAGAACTTGGCTAAATGCGAATGGCTGTACAAAGCAGGAGGCCCAGCAGAGTTCGTCCCATTGGCAGGACAAGCTGCCCTGGCCGCCAGTTCCCATAAACATGCCCTGTTGCCAGTGATAATGCCATTTGGGAACTGGATCCCATCAGGTCCAGCCATTCTCACAATGATGGTGGTGTTGGGGTTCTCTGGATTCCTCCCTATTTTGTAGTGACCTTGTCTTCCCAGCAGCTGTGAGTTAACTACTCACAACCTCAGCGTATTCCTTAGTATTCATGGTGAGGTTAGGTGACTTCAAGATCAGCTTCTCAGACGTACCATCTTCCTAGCAGGCCTCAAGCCTACTTGATGTCTGTTCCTCCAAGTATGTATAACTCTATGCTTTTGTAGGCCTTGAACCAGATCAATAAAAAGTAACTAGAACGTTTGTACACATCCACTGGAAAGAAGAAATCCTTAAATGAGTAAAAGTAGCATATCTTTTTAGTCAAAATAGCATATATTCTTGAAATAAATTTAGAACTTTTTATTCTAGTCGTTTTTGAAGTTTCAGTGCTATACATCTTGCATTCAGCCATTTATATGTGAGCCACAGTTGCCAAAGTTTGCTTTAGTATGGCGCGATCTATTTTCAGATTTAGGAAATTTCTGGAAATGTAATTTCAGAAAGAAAAGGAAACTGCTCAGTCATTGGAAATTATCTTTACGTGTATTAGTTCCCACCCTCTTCTATCTGTTCAGTACATGACTTCAACATGTGCCCACATCATGTTTTCTCATTAGCATGCAAATAGTATATAACCTTCATTAAAAAAAAAAACCCAACTTCCTTGACCTGACATTCCTCCTTCAGCTGCAGCCCCATTTCTTAGCTCCCTTTATAGCAAAATTCGTCAAAAGAATTGTCCGTATTTGTTGTCTGCGTTTTGGGGGGTTTTGTGTTTCCTCTCTCTCTTGTTCTAATTAATAGATTAATATAAATTATATTATAGACGATAATCAAGTCCCTTATATAAATTGAGATTATTACAGTAACTTTCTAAGTGGTCCCCCTCCTTCTGTTCACTGAAACCAGAGTGGTACTTATGAAATGTAAGTCAGGTCATGTGACTCTCCTTGAAACTCTCTAAAGAATCCAGTCTCACCCAGAGTAAAAGCCTTGCTGTGGCCTATAAGAACCTGCACATTGTCCTTCCACTCTGTCTGACAACATCTCTTCCCGCTGCTCCCTTGCTCATTCTTGGCCTCCGTTCTGTCTCTTAGGTCAGACTTGCCTCAGGGCCTTTGCATTTGCTTTTACTTCTTTTAGAGCATTCTTCCCTCAGATACCCCAGGGCTTGCTCCTACACATCCTCTAGGATTTTTCTCATTGTCGTCTTCTCAGCAAGGCCTTCCCTAACTACTCTAACATAAAATAGGGTGAAATAGGTGAAGGGGATTAAGAGGTATAGACTTCCAGTCACGAAACAGATGGGTCACAGGGATGTGATGTACAACACAGGGACCACAGTCAACAATATTGTCATAGCTTGTATGGTAACAGTTGGTTACTGTCTTATCAGGGTGATCACTTTGTAATGTATATAAATATATCAAATCACTGTGTTGTACATCTGAAACTAATACAATATTGTATGTCAACTATACTTTAATAAAAAAAATGTATGTATGTTTAGGTGAAAGGACAAAGTAGGACAATAAACTTTTAAGAACTTTTGTTCCAAAAAAAAAAAAAAGAAATGCAGTCGTTATAGCCACAAATATTACTTTCTGTTGCAAATGAAAATTATGTTCTCATTAAAAAAATAAATATGTAAAATAAAATAGAAATTCCCCTACCCTCTGGCATGCTTTTTCCTCCATAGTACTTGTTACTCTAGGACAATGCTATGTGTCTAATCGTTTTTCTGTCTCCCCCAAATAAAATGTAAACTTCAAGAGTGTAGACATTTGATTTGTTGATTTTATCACTGCTGTATTTCCAGTGTCCTGATAGTGCTTTGAATGAGTGAATGGCTGAGCCGTAGGAGGCATTTTGGGTTTGTTTCACAGTACCAAGTTCATGCCTTGATGAAGGGAAGAAGGTGATGTCAAGTGTGTATTTTACCTATGTACACTATTAGGGCATTTTAGACAAATAAACTAATATTATGGCCCACATCTCCACCTGCCAATATTTCTTTTCCTCCCTTTCACCTCCCGCGTTGTACTTTGCCTTCTAGGTGTCTCTTCCTGACCTAATCTCTTCTACCTATCCTAGCCTCTTTTGTTTTCCTTCCTCCTTCTCCGAGTCACCTCCTCCACTCCTCCTTCTATACCCTTCCTCTATCTTTCCCTCACCCCCCCAATACATAAGTGTAATTTAGTGTAACACTTTCCTCTTAAGCAAAAGTCTCTGGAAATACCCTGGTGATCACCATGATTTCTTCCTTTATTTAAAAATAGTTCCTAAAGTGCTACTTTCTCTGTGGAACTTCTCTTAAGAGAGCTAAGATATCTTAATCCCTTTTGTCTAAAACACTATTGCCCTCCTTCCATCTGCCCCACTTTTCATTCTTCTACGTAATGGTTCAGTCTCACAAGAGATTCGAGGTGGCTGAGTCTACCATGGTTCAGTCCAGAGCTGAGGCTGCCCTCAGTAGTCGGACAAAATTTGTCGTGAAAACCCATCAATTTTAGGTATGTCTCTGGATGCATATATAATAAGTTGCTAGAAATGATTATTTTTCCCTCCAGAGAATTGCCAAGGTCCATTGATGGTTCTTTCCGTCATATACAGATCAGCTGTGGATTTCCTCATCAAGTTAGACCAATTTGTCTTTAACTTTTGTTCAGGAATTAAGTATTAAATATTACTTATTAATTAATATAATATTACTTGTTAGTGTTATTTACTTAATCTATACCTATTTACCTATAATAACTTTATTTATTATATATATTTTATGTATATGTTCATGTGTATGTTCAGTATTTATCCCAGAGAGGATGGAGGAATGAACAATGGAGAGAAGAGTGAAGAACACCGCGAGTATTGAGATGAATATATGTGTACCGAGTTAGGTGTATATGCATCTTAGTTTGACTAGACTAGAATTTTACATATGTAGCAGGGTTTGTAGGAGCCCCATACATATCCCCTGGCTTTCTTTGTTTCCATCTCTATTTCTGTCTCTATCTTTATCTTTATCTCTTGAAGATTTCTTGCTGAAAGCACTTGAGACTTGGCCTGAGGGCTTTCTCTGGCCACGGGAGCTCAGCAGCTTGCCTTTGAAGCTGGCTGGAAATGCTAGGGAGTTAATGCCTCTGGGATGGCCATCAACCATTGTCTATTGGGAGATAGTGGATAAATACCTACTTCCTCTTTCCTTTTGTGGGACCATGCTGAAGCCCCTTCTACAGTCTTCCAGATGTCCCCAAAGGAGAATACGCTCATTAAGTTATCCATTATGGCTTCCTTCCCGTCCCTGCCGCACTTTTCCACTCCCCTACCAGAGCTTCCCAGGATCACCCTCCCGTATGAACACCTGCCCTCAGATTCATGTGTCAGCATCTGCTTCTGGGAGACTCCAACCTAAAGCATAGAAAACTATTAATGAGAAGAAAAATGGTAAGCGAGAAATGCTGGATTTGAAAGTAGAGCTTGGATTCCATTTATTAAGTAGCAGATAACACAGTTTTTACATGATAGTCATATTTGTGTATTAATACTTGTATAATAAATCTGCTTTCATTTACTTATATCCATGTGCAGATGCACTGGGAACGTGACTTTCAAATTAGAATATGAAAGCTGCTTACCTCATTGAGTAGTTTTCTGGTCCTGCTACCTGGAAAAGATGTCTTGCCTTGAAGTTTATGTGTGATAGAATTTTAATTTGAAGCTGTTTTTTGCTGTTTTATTTCTTTTTTCCCTTATTCCTTTCAAATCCCTTCTTTTTCAAAACACTGGAAACATTCCATAGGAGTAAGTGACCTTTAGCATGGGAACAACTGCGATTAAGTGTTAACATTTCACAGATGCATTAGCATGTAAAAAACTAGCAACCACTTTGCCATTTTTGGGGAACGATATGGTCTACTTTAAGATTTTCCTGTAACTGAGGGTTCTACTTGTGAAATGTAGCTAAGTGTCCTCAGAAAAGTTACTCAGGAGATAAAATTCTTTATATGTCAACTATTTTTGGAAGGATTTTGACAACTATATTATGCTCTTCTTCATAGAATACTACACTATTTAATTTTGATGACTAAGCGTCACAAACCTTAGTTTTCTCTGCTGTATGGGCTGTTGGCATATGTTGGATCGTTTGCCCCAGACCAGTGGGCGTTTATTGATAGTGTTTCATCTCCTTCCTTGCTATACTTGCCTACTGTCTCTTATCTACTTTGGCCAGCCCTGACGGTTGCTTCCAATTTTCTATGGTTTTTTAACTGGAGAAAAACATAAGATTTCAGTGGGAGAATCAGACAACACTTCTTAAATTGCCCACTCTGTCATTCTGATACATTGGTGACAATATGGTGGGCTTAACCAGGAAGGGAATCAAGCTATGCAAGAGAGATTTGGCAAATATCCCTTAAATAGGTCTGGCAGGCAAGGTTAGAGTTTTTGAGGTCAGAGTGCTTGTGCTGCTAGATAGTACCTTTGAATTCTTACTCTGGGACAAAAGCTCTTTCTGGTGAGCAAGGATAGTCCAGGCTCGTAGGTAATTTTACCCAGAAGACAATCAGATGGCTGGTGTAGAGATATTGTGTATTTTCCTTATGGAGATCGTGTATTTTGATAAAATTGTCAGCTCTTTAAGGTAAGGGTACTCAGTCTTTAGGCTTGAGTCTAGAGAATGCCGTATAAATACTTGTTATATTGTGATAAGGGAAATTGGAGACAGACATCTTTAGGTTTCTCTCGAGGTTAAAAACATAGTTTAAAAAGTTTTAGTGTGTTATCAGTTATTGACTTATTTGTTCGTATGTGTTCCAATAATATGTGCGGTAAATGCTTGGTAATGCTGTCACTAATTTGGTATCCTGTGTTGTTAAGAGAGTGGTTTTATAATACACTTACTAGTACTTTGTACCAATTATGAAATTGTAAAACATTATTTTTTCAGTTTTGTAAATTTAAATTGTAACAATTATAATTATAAAAACATTAAGTTTATAATAAACTTTTCACAGCTGGTGAGTCTGAACATTAACTTCTAAAACACATTCCCAAGGTGGAAAACAATAGCCCCACGAAGTATTTCATGAAAAAAAACAAAAAGAGAAATACCTGAGGTTGATTGCGGTATTTAACAATTATACTAGGTCCCCATCTTGGAAATGCAAAGTACACATCAACTTGTTGAATTCTCTGAGAAGTGCTGCTGGTAAATAAAGTGATTTGATCTTAGCCCAGCATCTCCCAGTCTTAACTGACTATGGAATCTTTTTGTATGTAACCTTAACTCCTGTGGAACAGTTTAAGAAATGCTTTTTAGAGAATGCCGTGTAAGCAGCCCTCACTTAGCATGGCTCTGATACGCACACATTTCAGTTATCATGTAAAGGAACACTGTTTATCTGCTTACAGCACTCTGACACCAGATGTATGGGTTTTCCACACCAAGCAATTCTTCAGTTCTCTGCAGACGCCAACTGGGTGTCCTACAGTTTAATTTACTTCTGACACTAATTACCTGGAGTTAGTGCAGACTCACAGGTTAAAGGCTCAGTCCCACAAGACTGCCCCCCTGCTTCATACACCGATCGCAAATAGTAGGTTCCTAGGATACCTACACTTCTATCCATCTTGGCTACAAATTGGGGGTTCCCATGACCACTTCTTCAGGTTTCATAGTTTGCTATATAATGACTCATAGAACCCAAGGACACACTTTACTTAGTAGTACTAGTTTATTGTAAAGGATATTATGAAGGTTACAAATGAACAACCAGATGGAGAAGTACATAGGGTAGAGTCTGGAAGGGTTCTACTTGCAAGAGATCCTGTCCCTTTGGAGTTCGAGATGTGCCACCCGCCTGGCGTATGGATGCGTTCACCAACCCTGAAGCACTCCAAATCCCTTCATTTAGAGATTTTATGGAGGTTCCGTTACGTAGGCACGATTGATTAATCATTGGCAGTTGCTGATTAGCGCAATCCTCAGCCCTTCTGCCCACCTCGGAGGTTGGAGGGTGAAGCTGAAAGATCTAACCCCCTAATCACATAGCTGGTTCCTTTGGCAACCAGCGCCCATCCTGAAGCTATCTAGGAGCCCACCATGAGTCACTTCATTAGCAGAAACTCAGGTGTGATTGAAAGGGGCTTGTTATGAATAACAAAAGATGCTCCTTTCAACCCTACTAGTCAGGAAATGACAGGGATTTTAGGCACTCTTGTGCAAGGAACCAGGGACGAAGACCAAATATATACTTTTTATTATGTTACGATATCAGCGTGGTTTGGTTAAATAACAGTAGTCCTCCGATAGCATGATTCACATTTTAGTCACCATGATATATTAACTGTGCATAAAGTACAAACTTTGCTGCTGCCTCTTCAGTATGCAGATCAGCAAATCAATGTGTAAATAACAGGTGCACATCTGTTCTTTAGTTTACATGCACACAGGGAAGCGTGTTGTTGTGCTGCCTCCTTGTGTCCCAGTGATAAACCCACATGACAGTTTACAAAACTGGGTAACCGAAAGAGAGAAGTGGCCAATAAAGATGAAAGTTCAGACAAGAAAAAAAAGTGGTGATTCTGGAAATGAATTTAAATTGAGCATAAATGGAATAATAAAATAACTGATGGTAAGAATGTTGACATTGCCGCCATTCGAGAGACTCTGTATATGCAGCCGGGGGCACTTAGTGAAGGCAGACTTAACGGCTTAATGTTTTAAATTACAGTGTACTAAATAAATATTAGTTTTACTGTTTTTTCATTTCTCTGTACATTGTAACTGACAGTGTTTTTAATGTTTTAGCAAACATTTTTAAAGGTCAGGAAACAGTTGTTTTCCCATTGATTATTAAGATGGCTTTGCATGGTTTCAATTGGCATAGTTATTTTTATGGTCCTGCACTACCACGCAAAGCCAGGACTGCGTGTATTTTTCTTACGTTTGCTAATCATCTATCATCTGACCTCTAGTGGAAATTAAGAAGAATTAGAAAATGGACTTTGAAGAACGTATAATAAATTATGTTTTGAATGGCTCTAACATATAAATAGGTAAAAAGTCCTTCCTACATATTAGGCTCTTTACATATTGCCCTTACTTGTATGATTGGAAATAGGATGGTCCACTGTTTGCTGTTACCTTTTCTGGACAACTCAGACTACCCATTTTACTTTTTACTTTTTTTTTTTAAGCATTTTTTTTTTATTGACTTCATAATAGTTTACATCATTGTGAAATTTCAGTTGTATGTTATTTCTTGTCCATCATTATATAAGTGCTCTCCTTCACCCCCTGTGCCCACCCCCCACCCCCTTTCCCCTGGTAACCACTGAACTATTTTTTTTGTCCATGTGTTTTTTTATATTCCACATATGAGTGAAATCATACGTTGTTTGTGTTTGTCTGGCTTATTTCGCTTAGCATAATACCCTCCAGGTCCATCCCTGTTGTTGCAAATGGGATGATTTTGTTTTTCTTTATGGCTGAGTAGTATTCCGTTGTATATATATATACCACATCTTCTTTATCCAGTCATCGGTTGGTGGGCACTTGGATTGCTTCCATGTCTTGGCTATTGTGAATAGTGCTGCAGTGAACATAGGGGTACATATGTTACTTTGGATTGTTGATTTCGAGTTGGATAGATACCCAGTAGTGGGATAGTTGGGTCATATGGTATTTCTATTTTTAGCCTTTTGAGGAATCACCATACTCTTTTCCGTAATGGCTGCACCAGTTTGCATTCACGCCAGCAGTATATGAGGGTTCCCTTTTCTCCACACCCTCTCCAACATTTGTTATTCTTAGTCTTAGTGATTATAGCCATTTTAACGGGTGTTAGGTGGCATCTTAGTGTAGTTTTGATTTGCATTTCCCTGATGAGGTTAGTAATGTTGAACATCTTTTCACGTGCTTCTTGGCCATCTGTGTATCTTCTTTGGAAAAAGGTCTATTCATATCCTCTACCCATTTTTTGATCGGGCTGTTTGTTTTTCTGTTGTTCAGTTGTGTGAATTCCTTATATATTATGGATATTAACCCCTTGTTGGATATATGATTGCAAATATTTTCTCCCAATTGATAGGTTGTCTTTTTGTTTTGAACCTGGTTTCTTTTGCCTTGCAGAACCTCCTTAGTCTGATGAAATCCTACTTGTTTATTTTTTCTTTTATTTCCCTTGTCTGAGAAGACATGGTGTTGAAAAGATCCTTTTAAGTTCGATGTCAAAGAGTGTACTACCTATATTATCTTCCAGGAATTTTATAGTTTCAGGACTTGTCTTCAAGTCTTTGATCCATTTTGAGCTTATTTTTGTGTATGGCGTGAGATAATGGTCTACTTCCATTCTTTTGCAAGTGGTTGTCCAGATTTCCTAACACCATCTGTTGAAGAGACTATCTTTTTCCCATTGAATGTTCTTGGCACCTTTGTCGATTAGCTGTCCATAGATGTGCGGTTTTATTTCTGTGCTTTCAGTTCTGTTCCGTTTATGTGTGCCTGTTTTTGTACTAATACCATGCTGTTTTGATTACTATAGCTTTGTAGTACATTTTGAGGTTAAGGATTGTGATGCCTCCAGCTTTGTTCTTTTTCCTCAGGATTGCTGTAGCAATTCAGGGTCTTTGGTTGCCCCATATGAATTTTAGGATTCTTTGTTCTATTTCTATAAAGAATGTCATTGAGATTCTGATTGGGATTGCACTGAATCTGTATATTGTTTTGAGTAGTATGGACATTTTAACTATGTTTATTCTTCTGATCCATGTGCATGGAATCTCTTTCCATTTCTTTATGTCATCATCTATTTCTTTCAATAATGTCTTATAGTTTTCGTTGTGTAACTCCTTCACCTCCTTGGTTAAATTTATTCCTAGATGTTTTATTCTTTTCGTTGAGATTGTAAATAGAATTGTATTCTTGAGTTCTCTTTCTTTAAGTTCGTTCTTAGAGTACAGAAATGCAACTGATTTTTGTAAGTTGATTGTGTACCCTGCAACTTTACTGTAGTTGTTAATTATTTCTAATAGTTTTCTGATGGATTCTTTAGGGTTTTCTGTATATAAGATCACATCGTCCTACAAACAGTGAGAGTTTCACTTCTTCATTCCATATTTGGATTCCTTTTATTCCTTTCTCTTGCCTAATTACTCTGGACTAAACCTCCAGTACTCTGTTGAATAAGAGTGGTGATAGTGGGCATCCTTGTCTTGTTCCTGTTCTCAGAGTGATGGTGTTCAGTTTTTCCCCATTGAGTATGTTGTTGGCTGTGGGTTTGCCGTAAATGGCATTTATTATGTTGAGGTAATTTCCTTCTATCCCCATTTTATTAAGAGTTTTTATCATAAATGGCTGTTGGATTTTGTCAAATGCTTTCTCTGCATCTATATGATCAAGTGGTTTTTATTCCTCATTATGTTAATGTGGTGTGTCACGGTGATTGATTTGCAGATCTTGAACCATCCCTGTGTCCCTGGAATAAATCCCACTTGATCATGATGTATGATCTTTTGATGTATTGCCGTATTTGGCTTGCCAATATTTTGTTGAGGATTTTTGCATCTATGTTTGTCTGTGATATTGGCCTGTAGTTTTCCTTTTTTGTGTTGTCTTTGTCAGGCTTTGGTATCAGAGTGATATTGGCCTCATAGAATGTGTTAGGAAGTGTTCTGTCTTCCCTAAGTTTTTGGAATAGCTTGAGAAGGATAGGTATTAAATCCTCTCTGAAAGTTTGGTAGAATTTTCGAGGGAAGCCGTCTGGTGCTGGGCATTTATTTTTTGGGATGCTATGATTACTGTTTCAATCTCTTTACTTGTGATTGGTCTATTCACATTATCTATTTCCTCTTGATTCAGCCTTGGGAGGTTGTAAGAGTCTAAGGATTTATCCATTTCTTCTAGATTGTCCATTTTGTTGGCATGTAGCTTTTCGTAGTATTCTCTTATAATCCTTTGTATGTCTGTGGTGTCCTTTGTTATTTCTCCCCTTTCATTTCTAATTTTATTTATCCGAGCTTTCTCTCTTTTTTTCTTTGTAAGTCTGGGTAGGGGTTTGTCAATTTTATCGTCTCAAAGAACTAGCTCTTTGTTTCATTGATCCTTCCTACTGCCTTTTTTATTTGAATTACGTTTATTTCTGCTCTGATTTTTGTTATTTCTCTCCTGCTGACTTTGGGCTTTGTTTGTTCTTTTTCTGATTCAGTTAGGTGTAGTTCGAGATTGCTTATTTGGGATTTTTCTTGTTTGTTAAGGTGAGCCTGTATTGCAATGAATTTGAGTTGTGTAGTTTTTTATGTTGTGTTTCTTTGTTTTCTCTTTATTTATTATTTGTGTCTCTGTTCTGCTTTTTTGTTTAGTAGTTACCCTAAGGTTTGTATTCAAAATCTCATAGATAAGATAGTCCATTTTCTGATGGCCTCTCATTTCCTTAGACTAAACTGATCCAGTCCCTTTCTTCCTCCCCTCCTAAGTTGTTTTCCATCTGGTATTGTGAATTTTTGGTTCAAATGACAAGATTATCTTTGTTTTTGGTGTTTTTCTTCCCTTTATCTTTAATGTTGTACTTGAGTATTTGCTAACCTGTTCTGGTGTATAGCTACAATTTTCTGATTTTGTCTGCCTATTTATCTCCTTACTCCATGCTTTGTAACCCCTTTGTTCCCCTTTTTTTTTTCCAGGTATGAGGGCCTTCTTGAGTATTTCTTGTCAGGGGCGGGGGGGGGGGGGGGGGGGGTCTTGTGGCTATGAACTTCCTTAGCTTTTGTTTATCTGGGAAAGTTTTTATTTCTCCATCATATCTGAAGGATATTTTTGCTGGATAGAGTATTCTTGGCTTAAAATTTTTGTCCTTCAAAGATTTGAATATGTCATTTTCTCTCTGGTCTGGAGATTTAGTATAATTTTTGATACTGCTAGAGGGCGTGGCTTTGTTCTTTCACATCCTGGTATTATTTGGTAGCAGTTACTACCTATCGCTACTGGGTGGGGGTCAAGAGCCGTGTATTCTGAGCCCTCTGTGTTCTGCCAGGATCCCAGGCACTGGAGCCAGTGCTGGGAAGGTGGTGGGGAGGGGTGCTTTCTCCTCCAAGCTCTTGCAGGCTTACTCGCTCTGCTCTCACTGTCTCCTCTCCTGGGGTGTTGGCTTGATGAGGTCACCCCTGTGATAGCTTTCACCCCGGTAGGGCACTTCCCTCTCAGTTGTGAGGGACCTTGGGGATCTTTGATTTTCCTGCAAATGGGCATCCCCACTCCCCTTCCTTCCCTGTCAGAGGCCACATGCAGTCCCAGATTGCAGTCTTTTGGGGAGGGAATGAAATTTTCTCTTACCCCATTCCACCTCCTCCAAGAGGGGGCTCCAGCCTCTACACCCTCTGGCATGTGACTGTGTGGGTCTCTCAGACGTCTTGTGTGTTTTGTGGATGTGCCCTATTTGAATATGAATGTCTTTTTTGTTGTATCTGGAGGGGAGAGATCACAGAGAGTACTCATTCTACCATGATGATGATGTCACTATACCCACTTTGCTTTTGATGGATACTTCTGATTTGTAATTATCTTGAAGTTCTTTGAGGTCTGCTGAGTAATACATGAGATTCCATGGAGGGATATTTATTATGGATTATGTCAAGATTTCCATAGTCCAAAATCCAACTCTAACTCATCCTTCATCGAGAATGAAGAACCCTACTAAGGATGTTAAGTAGTCCCCTTTAGAATGGTACCTTAGTTTCTCTCCCAGCAGAAGGTTCTCTAATATGAATCCTTTCTCTTGGCTTAGCTTAGAATGTGGCCTCTCCCCTTCAAGGCAGGCACTGAAGACTGTTTACAAGAGGAGAAAGGTTATTAGGGAACTAGATCGACTTAGGCTGACTCCTGTCCTTTGTAGCTGGCTCTTTGCTAAGTATCTTCAATATAAAAGTTTATGACTTGCTGTTATCTTTTATCCCAGGGGGTGATGTCTTAGCCCTGAATATGTTAAATCTTCTGTAGGTGTCATTAGACCCTAGAAAACATAGCTTTCCTTCTCATACTCACAGTGGGAAATAACACCGTCACCCAGGTTGAAATGTTTCTGATGGCTATTGGTTTATGTTTTAAAAATCTACTTATTTCTATTTATAATTGATTGAATTAATATATTCTTTTAATAATTACCCTACTTGGAAAATCCAGTTAAGATAGGGACACTTAGGAGCTATATGAAAGGAAAACAAAATAAATGGACATAATTTGTAAATTTGTAATGAATGGGGACCCTTTCTGTTCAACAGGATTATACCTGTGACTGAACCTAAACAGTCAAGAATACTGCATCCTATTTCGTTGACAAAAAGTATGGACACATCAAAATAAGACCTCAAAAGGAGATTCATCATTTATTTATTTTTCCCCCTCACATCCATTTTCTACTCCTTTATATTTGGAAATTCATATTTAATCAGGCTTCAAGATACTAACCCACACTACCGCCTCCTGATGTGCTTGGAATTCCTGCTTTGGTCAGTCGGTAAATATTTTGTGAGCATCTGGTATGTAATCAGCTTTAGGTACATCTGTGGGGAATAGGAAATTCTGAATTATTAAATATTACTCATATCTTTAAGAAGCTTA
This sequence comes from Equus quagga, assembly GCF_021613505.1. Taxonomy (NCBI): domain Eukaryota; kingdom Metazoa; phylum Chordata; class Mammalia; order Perissodactyla; family Equidae; genus Equus; species Equus quagga. The sequence continues at coordinate 117,788,192 of NC_060274.1, read as the reverse complement.
AAGTCTAATTGGAGTGACACAGTTTTCATAGGAAGCAACTGTGAATAAGGTATTGTGCTAGCCTCTATGCTAGGGTTTTCGATCAGTGGTTCCCCAAAAGCCATTTCTCTGCTGAGCTGGCTGCAAATCACCTGGGAAACCTGTTAAAAATAAAGATTATTGGGCCCTACCCATCAGCTTTTCCCCATAGATCTAAAGTGGGCCTCAAGAATATGTTTTTCTTTTTGAAAATAAGCAATGCACAGTACAAAAGGTATAGAAGGTTATATGGTAAAAAGCAATTCTCCCTCTCTTTCCATTCTGCATCCTTTCAGTTTTCTTTCCCAAAGGCAACCACTTTTACCAATTTTTTGCGTATTGTTCCAGACATATGCTCTGCATCTACAAACTTGTATGTGTGGTTGGTTGGGGAGTGGAGGGCATATTAGACAAACTGTTCTACACCTGGCTTTTGTTGCTTTACAGCATATCTTAGAGATCTTTCTATATCTCTTCCTGCAGAGCTGTCTCATTCTTTTTTGAAAGGCTGCCTTGTAACAGCTTGCAAAGGCTCTACAGGGGATTCTAATGTACGGCCAGATCTGGGAGTCACAAATAGATTGTGTTACGGGAGTTGAGAAAAAATTTTCTTGAAATGTTAATTCCTTAAGTCTTGCGTTTCACAGCAAGGAACTGGACTCAGCAAACATTTCATGTACTTCTAGATTCAGGTTGCTTTAGAACAAATTTTTGCATGTTTCTTCTTGCTATGTTATTAGGTGGAATTTATCAGTCAAAGATACATGAAGACAGTAGTGTACATACTGATAACATGCTTTAAAATTCCTTCCTTTATTAACTTAAAGACATTGCCAAGCAATCCTTTATAAAATTGCTGCTATTTATTCTTTATCATCATGGCAAGTTTTTTCTTCTCCAAGATGAATTACAAAGTTCTTAAATTCTCACATAATATTCCTTTTGGGATGGCATTTATTTGCTATTTCACTGGTTATAAATAGAAGTATAGTCTATCTCCATGGAATAGCAGATCCGCTGGCATTGTTTTCATTATAGCTTTCCTTAGTCTCTATAGACATACCCCATACGTAGCTAGACAGGCAGAAAGTAAATTGCTGAAGAGGAGTAAGAGAGTATTAGCTTGAGATGTTGAATGGCTAGTGGAATGACCATTGGATGGTGAAAAGCAAATATATTTAGCTTTTTAGATATTTTAGAAATTTAAAACACCTTTTCTTTCTTTAGAACATTCTAATAGAAATTATTACCTTCGTGGGGGAATGGTGTTTTTTTTTAATTTGTAAAGATTCATTTAATCCATTACCCATTTACATTGCCTACTCTGTCCTAAGATGTCACTTAGTGACAAGCAGAACAAATGTGTTTTCTGCACTCAAGAAGCAAATAGTGTAATGTATCAGCATGTAAATTATATTTGATGTATATATTTCACATAGTCATCTTGGAACAGGTTTTATTTGAAGCTTGTCAACAGGATTCTCAGCTTTTTAAGGGGTACATTTTGTACCAGTGAGCGCACCTATTGGTTTTTCAGTCCCCTTATTCTCCTCTCATCTTCTTTGTTCAATTCCATTTTATATTGTCTTCCTCCCTCACCCTTATTAACATAGATGTTCTTAGTCAGCTGGTTGGAAATATCTCTGAAAGCCCTGGGACAGTTGGAAGCACGAGCCAGCTGTTGGAGGTAGGAAAAGTGTCTAATATTCTGAGATTATTATGAACCGAAGGAATTTGGTTCAGAGTGTACACTTCATGCAAAACCCTTGTTAAATATAGTTAAGCACATAATATGACAAAAAATAGCTTTAGTGTGTCAAAAATAAAATCTTCACAAAAGTTGAAATATGCTCATACTCAGCTTATAAAGAAAAACAATTTTATGAAAATAGTTTTATATGTCAGCAAGAAAATAACAGAAGTTGAATTTTTCTGAACTAAAGATTTAATCATAAATTACCAGTTTGATTTTCACTGAAAATATTTCATATGTGCAAATTATAAATTTTTACTTTAGCTGATATCTGGTAATAAGGTATCTCAGGGTTAAAACACTGCATAAAATGTAATTTAAAAGTGAAAATGCTTATTGGCATCCCAGTACTTTTAGTAGGAATTTTAACCTATTAAGCCAATACTGGTTAGTTAAATAAAGTTTTTGGACCAGCAAAACCATTGTTCTACAGTTTCATTCGAAGCATTTTATGTATATTAACTTAATGAATTTTCTTAATAACGCTTGGAGGGAGATACTGTTGTTGTCTTCATCTTTATAGATCAGACAAAAACAGACAGGCAAAGTAAGTTGCCCGAAGTCACACAGCCACTAAGTGGAGTAGCCAGGGTTCTAACATAGGCAGACTGACTTCAGAGAACTCAACCATCGAAAATTAATTAAAAATTGAAAACAAAATATCTTTTCCCCCCTTTAAGAATGGCCATTTGAGTGTCTAGTATGTGCTCTGAAGAGACGTCATTGAAGAAAAAATACTAAGCCTAATTAAAGTCAACTTTGCTGCTTAGGCTCAAACCTCATATAATAAGTCCAGAGCTATATGAGCTGTGAATGGTACCTAAGAGGAACATGATAATGTTAATGGCTATCATTTATTACTTAATATATTTACAATACCATTGCTTGCTGTATGCCAAGCCCTCTGCTGTACGTATTTACATACGTTGTCCTATTTACTCCTAGGGGAACTCCTGCTCAGGGAGATTAAGAAACTTGCTTAAAGTTAAAACCTGCTTAAAGTTAAAACTTGCTCAAAGTGAAGCTAGAAATCAAGCTAAGCCTTTCTAGTTCCAATATTTATGCATTCCACTGAAGCCAGTTGACCCTTGTTTATGTGGTGGCATGGAACTAGGTTGGGTAGGCCTTCCCTGTTTATAGCTGTCCCAACATGTCAATGACCCCAGAGTTATGATATGAAAGGAAATATGGAGAGCAGGTTATAAGCTATCCTCTGTATTCTTGGGGTTAATTCACCTCAAAGGCCGCTCCCTACCCCCTTGGATGATGTTAGCATAGGGCTTTGGAGGGGTTGCATGATGACTCAGACCTCCGCTAATGAAGAAATTGAGTAGTTTGGCGCTTTGGGTAAGAAAGTGAACTTCTGATACACAGGTGAACCCTTGTACTGAAGCAGAATTTAAAATGAATGAATTTTATTACCACAGCCTTCTACCATCTAAGGAAAGATGAAAAATCTGCTAATTCATATGTTGAAAGATCTTTTCCTTCTTACCAACTGTTGCCTTTAGTTCCTGTACCAAATTCTTAAAAAATTCAAGCTGAACAGAATTTTTTTTTAAGTTGCTTGTAACTTTACCACACAGTATCAGTTTTCAGATAAGTTTTCAGCACAGTTAAAAATCAGCAGAAATTTACTGAGGTCGTCTTGTTGAGGGGGCACTGTACTTGGTATTGAGAGAAGTCTTGGGCTCAATTCAGGAAAGAGAGTACCTAAAATAAGTCAATATTAAACATAAATGAGTAGAAATGCATATCAGTAAAAGGTTGAAAGACTTTCTGTGGGATGAGCCCGTGACGTTTTCCCAAGGAGTTGGAATTTGAGTGGGGCTTTGAAGTCGAGGTAATGGAAGATTGCTTGGTGAAGAATGGGTGGAGAATTTGAAGCAAGAGGAAGATCTGATGAAGTTCACTGACAGTAAGATCTTAAAGAATTTGGCCTCGCACTCTCATAACAACGGAGTAGAGAAAATAAATGGGAGCATTATCCAAGAGGAAAAAAGAGAATGTTTGGCAGATCCTAGGGAATTCTGATTAGTCATTAATTCAGTTCTTTTCTCGTCAAGTGTCAAAAATAATGCCAGCTAAGCAACAATTTCAGAAGGTTAAGACAATAGAAAGTGCTAAAGTTGTCACTGTCCCACTCGCCAAATGGCAGTGGGGCTGTTCTTCTATAGATGGAAGCTATTCAGCAAAGGTCAGATTGTCACCCCTATAGGAGATCACCCCCTACCCCAACACACACAATGGTATAATAAACTTTGAACATTTTGCTGTTAGGAAAAAGTGGGGTGATTTGTGTATGAAGGAAAGTTTTATAAGAGAAGTACATGGAGTGAGAGAGACTAAAGAAGAGTCGAAAGTGATTTTTACGAAATTTGCTTTCAGAATTTTGCATTTTGTGTGTACTGCTGCATTTACTCTTAACATGTCTGTCATAGCTACATTGATTCTAGAATTCTTTTAACTGGGGGCATGTGAAGGGTGGAAGAAGTTATCCTTCCCTCTGAGAGAGAAACTGAAATGTTTGTAGTAGTTCCTTTTAGTGCCCTTCAAAGATCTGAAATAACGTTCTTGGTTTAGGAACATTTAGTTTTTATGTTTAATTTGATTTTTAAAAAAATTTTATATGATTAATTGAAAGGATTTTTTTCATATTTACTAATTTATCAAATTTGTTTTTACTGATTTACCAAATTTACTATTAAGTTCTGAAATTTTAAAATAAATGTAGCTATAAATGTTTTGCCAGTTAATTAGAATTGGTGGAAACCTGAGGACATCACAGACATTTTAGTGTAGGGGGGTATATGGGTGAGAGTCGGGGTAAAGAGTAGAAGCTGGAGAGAGGAACTGTGGATCTTTGAGGATTATTAGCCAAGTTTTGCCCAAAGCATCCTTGATTAATTGGGGTGTCCCTGTCTTCTCTTTTTTCCCTAAACCTTGTGGGAGTCACCCTTGTCTGTGTATCTTAGATATTCATAGATGTGTTTATGTTATATGCTGGTCTAGGTTTTCCAGGACGCATCTAACCTTTTTTCTCAATTCTTTTAGTGTAACCATCACTTTTTAAGAATGAGGAATGTGGCTATAGTCAAGGTTATGAAAAGAGAAACCGTGAGTTTCTAGAAGTGTCAAGTTGGTTTCTGTGGCCTTGAGTTTCTGTTCTGATTGGAGTGTAGCACCTATGACTGACACCTAATGAACCTGACTGTCAGAGGGAAGTTTGGTTTTAAACTCTGATTGAGTACAGAGACACCTCTCACACATCTTCTCACTTATCTACGGTGACCTCTTTTCTCCATCTTAGCCACCTCCTGTTATTACACTTGTACTTTATCACTGTTGTAGAATATACTACCTTGGAAATTTCGAATTCTGAACATTCCACTCATTGTGCATAATCTCTGCCCCTTAGAGAGCCCTTGCTCAAGGCCTTCCACTGAGTCAGTGCTCGGAAAAACACATTGAGACCTCTGAGACCATCTTGCCCTTTCCTCACCACCTTCTCTCTTCATGCCCCTTTTGTCCAGCTCAGATTTCACGGTCCATCATTATATTAACTTCCTTCTAAATATCTTCAACTCCCTTTCTGGTCTTTGCCTACAAAACCCCAACTCTAGACGGACCCAACCTCCTCCTCTGGGCCTGTACTGTGTGATGGAACATTGTTGAAAAAACAAAAACAAATCACACCACAGTGCAGAAATGGTTTCGCTTGGAGTTTGTGATCACAGACCTCAGGTGGACTTTCAAGACTTATGAGCAATGTTACTGTGTTTTTTCGTCTTTCATTCTTCAGATCTTCAGATCTGTTTTGTACTTTGTTTCCTCCTACCTCTCTACCACTTTCCATACTCAGCTGTTTATCTCACCTCAAACTAAGCTGAGAAAACAGAAGCCTTCAGACTGTAGTGTGATGCCCAATTTATCTATTTTTTCTTTTGTCCCTTGTGCTTTTGTTGTTGGTTCCTAACTTAAGGCCATGAAGATTTACTCCTATGCTTTATTTTAAGAGTTTTATGGTTTTAGTTCTTACATTAAGATATACAATCCATTTGAGTTAATTTTTGTCTGGTGTATCGTGGGGGTCCAAATGCATTCCTTTGCATGTGGATTTGTCTCAGTACCATTTGTTGAAAAGAAAAGACCCTTGTCAAAAATCGGTTGGTCCTAAATGTAAGGGTTTATTTCTGGGCTGTCATTTCTGTTCTGTTGATCTGTATGACTGTCCTTATTCTAGTACCACACTGTCTTAATTACTGTAGCTTTGTACCTAAGTTTTGAAATTTGAAAGTTTGTACCCTCTATTCAATGATTTTTAACCTTTTATTTGGGCTTGAGAAACTCTTTGGGGTATCATACAAAAAAAAAACATGGACCCTGGACATTGTACATAAATAGGTAGAAAATTTTGTGTAGAGTTAGTTTTATTGGATTGGGAATTCATAGTCTTTCAGTTAAAAAAAAAACTTTTTAAACAAGTATCATTTTCACCTTTTTCTTTCTGTGGAAATAAATGAAGTAAATCTAAACTGGACAAATAAAGTAAATTTCAGTTTTACTCAAAAGTAAATTGCAGTTACTCGGTTCAGTTACGTGGATTGAATATTCAAATGGCAGTGTCTCGTTAATTTTGACAACTGGTTTTGACTTTTTTGTCTTGATTGCAGCGAACTCTACTCAGACCCTCAAAGACCTTGTGGTGGCAAATGTACTGGAGTTCTCAGATAAGAGTTGGCTTGTTTTGGGGTGTCTAAAGATCTCTAAGATTTCTTGTTTTTGGTATTTTGTTGTGCTTGTTGGATTACACATTTCAGAGTTTTTGTTTGCTTAATTTTTTTTACATGATTGTAGATAGAATTTTATCCTTAAAAGTATTTTAATTGTAAAATAACAACACAGAGAAGTGTCTAAACTAGGGACCAGCCCTGTAGCCAAGCAGTTATGTTTGTGTGCCTCCGCTTCAGTGGGTCGGGGTTCACTGGTTCGGATCCTGGGCACAGACCTACACACCACTCATCAGGCCATGCTGTGGTGGCGTCCCACATAGAAGAACTAGAATGACTTACAACTAGGATATACAACTACCTACTGGGGCTTTGGGGAAGGAAGAAAAAGGAAGATTGGCAACAGAGGTTAGCTTAGGCCCAATCTTCCTCACAAAAAAAAAGGGAAAGTGTGAATCTAGAAGAAAATTATTGTATCCTTTCAACAAATCATTAAATTTGACTTCTTAGAAAGAAAAAAAAAAAAAAAAGGGAAAGTGTCTAAAAGATAAGTGTCCAGTTTAATGTATAATTACAAAACATACACTCTTGTAATAACAACCACCCAGCCACCCAGGACCCCAGGACACATCTCCACCCCCGTCCTTTTCGGATAACAACTCCCTAGAGGAAACCATGATCCTACTGTTATGACATGATCCATCCCTTCCTTGCTTTTCTTTCTGGTTTAATCCCTAAACACTGTGCTTCATTGTTGCCTGGTTTTGAACTTTATGCATAAATAGAATACACTGTATATATTATCTCTCTCTTTTTTTTAACTCAGTGTTGACTCCTTCATAGAATTTGTGCATTTAGTGCATGGGGCTATAGTTATTTCATTTTTATTGCTGTATAGAATTCCATTGTGAGAGTATACTGTAATTTATTTATTTTATTGTCGACAGACTATTACAAATAATGATTCTGTAACCATTCCTGTATAGGTAGGTATCCTGGTGCACATGTGCATGAGTTTCTCTAAGATAGATTTACCTAAAAGAGAAATTGCTTGGTCATAGAATATGTGATTCTTCAGTTTTGTTGCAAAATTATTTTCCAAAATGGCTGTACCAAATTTATTCCTGCCAGCAGTATACGAAAGTTTCTGTTGCTTCGTATTATCTTCAACATTTGATATTATCAGACTTTTTAGTATTAGCCAATTAGTATGTTGTTGTATTGTATTGTGGTTTATAATTTGTATTTCTCCCAATTATTAAGGAGGTTGCACACTTTTTCCTGTGTGTATCAGCCACTTGAATTTCCTTTTATGATGTGCCTATTCAAGTCTTTTGTCCCTTTTTTTTTTTTTTTTAAGATTTTACTTTTTCCTTTTTCTCCTCAAAGCCCCCCAGTACATAGTTGTATATTCTTCATTGTGGGTCCTTCTAGTTGTGGCATGTGGGACGCTGCCTCAGCGTGGTTTGATGAGCAGTGCCATGTCCGCGCCCAGGATTCGAACCGACGAAACACTGGGCCGCCTGCAGCGGAGCGCGCAAACTTAACCACTCGGCCACGGGGCCAGCCCCATGTCCCTTTTTCTATTGACGTTTTTTTCTTATTCATTTGTAGGAGTTTCTTTATATGCTGGGTATAATTCCTTTGGTGGTTATGTGTATTATAATGTCTTCTCCCAGTCTGGTTTATCCTTTCATACTTTATGGTTTAACGAACAGAAGTTATTTTGTATGATTGAAGTTACCAGTTTTTTCCCTTATGTATAGGGCATTTTATGTTTTGATTAAGACAACCTTTCCTGCCACAGAGTCATAAAGATATTTTCATATTATCTTATACAACCTTTAGAGTTTTCTTTTCATATGTGTTTAAGTTTTTAATCTACTTTGGAATGAATTTTTATGTTATGAGATAGGTGTCTAATTTCATTTTTTCCTCCATACAAATATCTAAAAGGTGTCTCAGGACCTTTTATTGAAAAGTCTGTCCTTGCTGCGGGCTCTGCAGTGCTTCCTGTGTTATATATAAATGTCCACACATGCCTGGGTCTGTTTTTGAGCTCTTGCATCTGTTCCTATAACCTTAAAATAAGTCTTGATACCTGGGGGCAGGAAAAGCGCTCTCCCAAGAATGCCTTGTATATTCTTGGCCCTTTACATTTCCACATCAATTTTAGAATCAGCTTGTCAGGTTCCACAGATTCTGATTTGGACTAAATTGAATCTATAAATCAGTTTGAGGAGAATTAATATCTTTGCGTTATTGAACTTCAAATCTGTGATCATGATGTATATCTCTGTTTTTATTTTTTTTATTTTTATTTTTTTTTAAGATTTTATTTTTTTCCTTTTTTTTCTCCCCAAAGCCCCCCGCCGTTACATAGTTGTATATTCTTTGTTGTGGGTCCACCTAGTTGTGGCATGTGGGATGCTGCCTCAGCGTGGTTTGATGAGCAGTGCCATGTCCACGCCCAGGATTCGAACCAACGAAACACTAGGCCGCCTGCAGCGGAGCGCGCGAACTTAACCACTCGGCCACGGGGCCAGCCCCTATATCTCTGTTTTTATTTAGGTCTTCCTCAAAGTCTCTTAGTTATGTTTTGTAGTTTTCCTTATAGAGGTTTTACATAGTTTTTGTTAAATTCCAGGGTACTAGACATTTTTAATGCACTTGTACATAGTGTTTTATTTCACTTTTTAGCTTTATATTGTTGGTATATGGAAATATGATTACTTTTTATGTGCTGATATTGAATCTAGCAACCTCTCTTTTTATTGATTCTTATAATTTATCTATAGGTTCTTTTGTATTTTTTGCATGTGTAACCATAGCATTTACAAATGATAGCTTTGTTTTTTCTTTTCTAATCCCCTATACCTTTTTAATTTTTTTTTCTTATTTTACTATACTAGCTAGACTCTCCAGGATAACGTGTTCACTAGAAGTGGTAACATCAGACATTCTTGTCTTGTTCTTAATCTCAAAGAGACCACTTTCATGTTATTTGTATGGGATTTTTTAGAGGTACCCTTTACCAGATTATGGAAGTTTCCTTCTGGTCTTAATTTTCTAAGAGGTTTTGTTTGCTTTTTAATCATAAGTAAATGCTGAATTTTATCAAATACTTGTCCTGCATTTTTTTAAATGGTCATAGGATTTTTTCTTTTAATCTGTTAATGTGGCAAATTTGACTGATTAAAATTTTTAGCATTCAGACCACCTTGCATTCCTGAGATAGACCAAACTTGATATTTGGTATCTTCGATCGTAAATGAAAACAGCTTATAATTTTCCTTTCTTGTATCATCCTTTCCAAGTTTTAGTGTCAAGGTTACGCTATCATAAACTGAGTTAGGGAGTAAGTCTTTTTTTCCTAGTGTCTGGTGCAAATTTTATATAATATTGGAATTATTTGTTCCTTGAGTATTTGATAGAACTTGTTTGTGAGACCATATGGGACTGGGATTTTCTTATGGGACAATTTTAAAAATGACTAAGTAACAGTTACAGAACAATTCAAATATTCTGTTTCTTTGTGATTCACATTTCCCTGTCTTATCTATATTTTCTAATCTCTTAGCATAAAATTGTTCATAATACCCTCTTTTACATTTAATGTCTGTAGAATGTATAGTTTTGTCCTTCTTTTCAGTCCTAATATTGGTTATATATGTCTTATCTCTGTTTTCTTAAACTTGCTGGAGGTTTGCCAATTTTGTAGGTCTTTTCAAAGAATCGATTTTTGGCTTCAATGCTCTATTGCATGGTTGTTTTCTGTGTCATCAGGTCTGCTCTTTTATTTTTCCATGTTTTAAGTTCATTTTGCTATTCTTTTTGTAACTTCTTGAGATAGATGCTTAGCTCCTTAATTTCAGCCTCTGTTTAATTCATGCATTTAAAGCTATACATTTGTGGTTGAGTGGTTAAGTTCACGCGCTCTGCTCCAGGCGGCCCGGTGTTTCATTGGTTCGAATCCTGGGCGCGGACATGGCACCACTCATCAGACCATGCTGAGGCAGCATCCCACATGCCACAACTAGAAGGACCCACAGTGAAGAATATATGACTATGTCCTAGGGGGCTTTGGGGAGAAAAAGGAAAAAAAGAAAATCTTTAAAAAAAAATAAAGCTATACATTTCCCTTTACATGTTTTTGTTATGTAGTATTTTTCATTAGTGTTCAACTTAAAATAATTTTCAGAGTTTCATTATGATTTATCTTTTGATCTGTGCATGATTTAGAAGTTTATTCCTTAGTGTCTAAACACATGAAGATTTTCTAGTTAACTTTCTGTCATTGATTTCCAGCTTAATTGAACTGTAGCCAGAGAATTTCTGATTTTCAGACCTTCAAAATTCAGCTGTGCCCAGTGTTTGGTCACTTGTTATGAATGGTCCATGTGTGCTTGAAAAGAATGTGTGTTCTGTGGATGTTGGATATAGTATTCTATAAATGTCCGTTAGGCCGTGTTTTTAATCCTGCAGTAAAAAATATTTTATATTTCATAGATTTCTGTTTTGCTTACTTATTCTATCAGATACTGAGAGAGTTGACAAAATCTTCCCTACAGTTGTTTCTGTTATATCCTCCTGGTATATTAAAATTTTTATCATTGTAAAGTGAATGTGTTTATCTCATTATATTTTTTGATTTGGAATCTGTATTGCTTAATATTAATATAGATGTACTTTCTTTGGATTACTCTTTTCATGGTATTTATTTACCCATCCTATTACTTTCAGTCTTTCTGTATCCTTGTTTTATGTGTGTCTCTTAAACCAGCAAATTGTATTGTTTAAGTCCACCTGCATAATCTGTCTTTTAACTGGAGCATTTAGTCTATTTGCATATAAGATAATTACTGATGTATTTGAATTTATACCTCCCTCCTATTTTGGTCTTTCTGTTTCTTTTTCTCCTCTCCTTTTTTTGTTGCTGAGGAAGATTTGCCCTGAGCTAACATTTGTTGCCAATCTTCCTCTTTTTGCTTGAGGAAAGTTCCCTTGAGCTAACATCTGTGTCAGTCTTCCTCTATTTTGTGTGTGGCTCGCTGCCACAGCATGGCTTCTGGCCAGCGGTCTTGGTCTGCACACGGGAACCCAACCTGGGCCACAAAGCAGAGTGCGCTGAACTTAACCGCTAGGCCACAGGGCAGCCACCCTGCTTTTTTAAAATTGATTTATTTTGTTTTATTTTTTTTCTACTGGTTTGGAAGTTATGCTCTCTGTTTCTGTTCTTTTAATTGTCTCCCAAGAAATTATAATATGAATTCTCAGCTTATTATTGAGGTCTCATTTAATCACTACCTTTCTTTCCTTCCAGTATAAGTGCCTTAGGACCCTGTACCTCCATTTGTCCTCTCCTGACACAAATGCTACTGTTGTCATCTGTTTTAGTTCTTTATATATTTTTAAATCTCACTTGACATTATTTTGTTTTGTGTAGTCAGTGTTCATGTAAATTTACCCACGTATTTATTACTTTCCTTAGCTTTTCATTTTTTTCTTGCATCTCAGCCCTCTCTGTGATCATCTTCCTTCTGCCAAAGGTGCGTCCTTTGGCATTTCCTTTACTGTGAGTTAGCTGGTGGTGAACTCTCAGTTTCTCAGTGTCTACAAATACTTTTCCCCCTTCCTTTTTGAAACATGTTTTATCTGAATATTGAATGCTAGGTTAATAGATATTTTAGGTTAGTAGATGTTTTCTTTAAGCACATTTAAGATATTCTAATGTGTTCCAGCTTCCATTATTGCTTTGAGAAGTCTCTGATCCTTGCAAGTAATATTTTTTTCTTCTCATGGCTTTGAAATTTTCTTACTTTTGTTTACTGCAATTTTACCACGATGTGGTTAGATGTAGATGTCTTTTTATTTGTCCTGCTTGGGATTTGTTTGGTTTCTTGAATCTGGATCAGGATGTTTCATTATTTCTGGAATTTCTTACCTGTTATCTCCTTATTATGTTGCTTCTGCCCCTATTTTCTTTTCACCTTCTGAGGCTCTGATTAAATGTATGCTATACTTTTTCATTTTATCTTCTATGGTTCTTATCATTTCGTTTGTATTTCCCATCATCTTATTCTCTCTGCTACATTCCGAATAATGTGACCACCATGCAGTTCACTAATTTTCTCTTCCAGTGTTACACCTGAGTTACTGATGCCACACAATTCTGTGTTAGTTCCGCTTTGGTTCTTTTTCAAGTACACGTCGTGATTGTGTTTTTGTTCTGTAATGTTTTGGGAGTGCAAACACATAAAATTTTACCCTAATAAAAAATTTTACCCTAATAAAAATGGGGAGTAGCAAAGCTGCTGTGGTCTTTCTTTAACTATTCCTGTTTTCAAGATGTCACTAATAAGTTTTTTCAGTCACTAGTTGGTTCCCTTAAACTTTATTTTTGTTTAAGTGCCACTGCTGTATACTCCATGGGGTGGAGAGTTCCAGGTACAGTGATTCAGACTAATTTAACTGGTTGGTTACTTAGAGCTATGAGATCTAAAGCAGAGCTGCTAGCACTCAGTGCTCTCACTTTGTCAGTGATGTTACCCAAACTTACTAACCACCTCTAGCTGATGACAGCGATATGTTAAAGTTAGGTGGTATTTTTGTCTACTCAGTTGTCGTAACAAAATACCTTGGACTAGGAGGCTTGAACAACAGAAATTTACTTTTTCACAGTTCTGGAGGCTGGATGTCCCAGCCTGAGGTCCAGCAGGGTCGGTTTCTGGGTAGGGCTGTCTTGGCTTGTGGATGGCCACCTTCTCTCTGTATATTCATAGTCCTTTCCTTGGTGTGAGTGTAGAGAGAAAGGGAGAGAGAAAGAGATCAGGAGCTCTCTGATGTCTCTCTTTTTTTTTTTTTTTTTTTTGGTTTTTTATTCTTTTCCTTTTTCTCCCCAAAGCCCCTCGGTACATAGTTGTATATTCTTCATTGTGGGTCCTTCTAGTTGTGGTATGTGGGACGCTGCCTCAGCGTGGTTTGATGAGCAGTGCCATGTCCACGCCCAGGATTCGAACTGACGTAACACTGGGCCGCCTGGAGCAGAGCGCGCAAACTTAACCACTCGGCCACAGGGCCAGCCCTCTGATGTCTCTTTTTTTAAGGACACTAATCCTGTTAGATCAAGGTCTCACCCCATGACCTCATTTAACCTTAATTACTTCCTTAGAAGCCCTGTCTCCAAGTACAGCCACACTGGGGTTACAGCTTCAGCATATGAATTTTGGAGGGACACAAAGATTGAGTCCATAATAGGTGACATTTACATAGTGGTCGAGGGTCTTATGGCTTATAGTTACGTTGCTTCTGATGTCTCTACTACTGCTAATAGGGAATCACTTCCCATGCATTTGGGTGTATTTTCCCCCACAATTATTCAGCAAGTATGTAGGGAAGAGAATAAAATTTATCCTTGCATATGTTTCTGTACTCTACAAAGTTTGTTGGTGAGGTTGTTGTACGTTTCTCAGCTAAATTCTAATCAGTCTATTATAGTTAAGATTTTCAACTTATTTACATATTGGCTTTATTTTTGTTTATCTTAGCTGTGTTGGAGTAGAAGAACATCATGCTGTTGACATTGACCTGTATCACTGTCCCAACTGTGCAGTTCTACATGGTTCCTCCTTGAGTAAGTACTAGAAGCTTACATAAAAATTGAAGTTTAGAACTTAACGTGTACGTGACAGTGCTTTAGTAATGCTTTGACTAGTTATATGATACCCACCTACATATAAGAACTATAGGAAAGATTTTTCTGAAGATATTGAGAATGCAGTTTTTGTCTGAATTATTAAAGAACTTATAAGCCAAAAGATTAAATGAAAAAAATTACTATTATTCTTAGTTCCCAGTGCAGAGCCCCCAAACTCAAGTACATATTTTCAAAGCTTTCAATTAGAGAAGTCTGATAAAGTAAAATTTTTCTGATTCTGGAAACTGTTTCATCTCTTTATAAAGTAAAAAAAACATGTTTCAGTAGTATTTGAGACAGTGTACAAGATGAGACTTTAATGCACACACATGCATTATATTTTTAGGAGAAAATTAGAGCAGTGGTAGTCTGAAATTGTACTTCTGTTTTCCACGTATGGTTGTCATGTTGAGTGTGGCCTGGAGTCCCACCCAGCCGTCCTCTGTGCTTGACACCACTCCCCTCCGGTTCCCGTCCAGGTCTCAGTTCCTGTCCCGAGGAAGAGCGTCTCTGTTTGCACTCTTTTTTTTTTTCCCTAAGGGGTGAAGGCACAGAGAGGGATGCTCACTCGTCCTCTGGACTGTACCAACATCACATATAAAATGGTATTTATTTTTAGCCTTTTACAAATGCTGCAGAAGTATAGATTGGAATATTAATTGTCATTGTACAAATGTGAGAGTAGAGAAAAGATTTAAAAGGCTTTGAATTATGTGATAACTATTTCTTTTATTAAAAATTTAGACTGCAAACTAGTATTTTTGTATTCATGAAACTAAAGGGGAAAACTGTAGCCTTAGTCATTTTAGAACTGAAAGAAACCTTTTCCTGAACATACCTCGATACACACTTGGGTCAGATGTAGGTAACCCATACAACCACTTTATTTTGAATGCAGCTTTTTCCTAGTACTTTTTTTTTTAATAGAAATTTTGTTCTGAGGTTATAGGCAAGTAATTTTTCAAAAGAGACTTATTAGCAACTGACGGCTCGTCTGTTTTGTTAGAAATATTAATAATTTACCTAGTTTCTTTGTAAGAGATTTAGAAACTTCAGCTATATGTGAATGCATTAAAATATTTCATTGTAAAATACAGATTATCTGTTTTGTTAATTACACAGTATAAAATTTGAGGTTAGCAATTTGGTAAAATTGTAACGTGTATTTGTCGTAACTGTTTTTGATGATTCTTATTTTGTGTAGCACTGAAGTATGTAGTGTATAACTTGAAATAGTTATTGACCAAGTGTAATTCTTGGAGTAAGTAAATAACGCTGGGTTATTACCTCAAGAAGGGAAATAGAACTAAAATTTATAACAGTTTTAGTTTAGAATTTAAATATATAATCCCCAAATGAAATAATTTGAATTTAATTTCTATGAAATATTAAGTGGGTTACTACTATGAGGCAGAATAATGTAGTGTTTAAAACACTACTGCATGTGATGCGCTCTGTTTTTTACTTTTCCTATATGATTTAATTTTTTAAAAAGCTTGTCATGCTCACTAAATTGATTTCACAGTCCATAACGGATCATGACCTGCACTTTAAGTAACGATGCTTCAGAGAGAAGCTTAACTATCACATGGCCTTTCACATGCTTCTCTTCTTAAGTAACGTAGGATCAGGCATTGGCTATCTTCTGGGCAAAAGTCCAACTCTGAGTGCCCATAGGGAAAATGCCCAAGATCAGTAATCGGTTTTATCTTGATTTAAGGCTCACCTTCCCCACCCTCCACCCTCCACCCCCAACTTGGGAATCACTTTTGGTCCCTTCCCCTCTGCTATTAAGCCTCTCTTGCCTGCCACTCGGGCAAGAGAGGGTTTCTTATTCCTTTCAGAGTTCCCCAGTAATCCTTATTATAGATGCCATTTGGACAGTAGAATACCTACTTAATATGGTGAATTTAGACTACCCTCTAATGGGAATTAAGGACTTTATTTGAGGGCAGGGATCAAAAAATAGCCCAACACTTAAACACACATTCTCAGTGCTCCTCAGGCACATGCAATTCAAACTCAAAAATTTCTCTCCTTTCCTTATAACTACTACTAGAATATTCCTTCACTGACTTCCTTCCTTTAAGAAACTCAGTCAGCTATTGCAGTGGCTGGTTCTATGTGTTAAGCATGTTGGGCCCAACAGGGCAGTTGTAGCCTCCTGTCAACATCCTGCAAGTCAGCACGTTTAAAAGCAAACAAAAGTAAGTGGCAGTTTATTGGGTGCCCCAGGCACTATGCTAGGAAGTACCTGACTTATGTTATCTCCTTTGATATTTATAACACCTTGGTGTGAGAAAAATTACCTGACTAGCTCTTTCCTATAGCTATGTGGTAGAGCTGGAGTTCAAACTCCTAGGTGTCCAATCCCAAATCTGTTTAAATTCTAATCTGTTCTGCCAAAATGAAAATTAAAACAATGTAATATCATAGTTTACCTATCAAATGGACAGCTTTCTCTTTCTTTCTTTCTTCTTAAATGATGATCCTCACTGTGACCCAGGGCTTTGAAATAGGCTGCTTATATATACTGGTAAGAATGTGAGTTACCCACCACTTTTCTGGAGGCCGTTTTGCAATATGTAGCAAGGATCTTAAAAATACTGAACCTTGGGACTGGCCCCATGGCAACATGGTTACGTTTGGTGCACTCCACTTCAGTGGCCCAGGGTTCATGGGTTCAGGTCCCAGGCGCAGACCCACACCACTGGTTGTCCGTGCTGTGGCAGTGACCCACATACAAAATGGAGGAAGATTGGCACAGGTGTTAGCTGAGGGTAAATCTTCCTCAAGTAAAAAAAAAACACAACTGAATCTTTCTTCTAGCACTTCTAGGAATACTAGAAGGATTATCCTGAGGAATTAATGGGGGAAACAGATTTATGTATATGAATATTAATCTCAACTTTGTTTGAAGAAAAGTTCACAATGTACTAGGTGCTTAAGAATCAAAAAAGGACCGCTCCATGGCCGAGAGGTTAAGTTCACATGCTCTACTTCAGCGGCCCAGGGTTCACTGGTTTGGATCCTGGGTGCAGACCTATGCACGGCTCATCAAGCCATGCTGTGATGGCATCCCACATAGTAGAACTAGAATGACCTGCAGCTAGGATATACAACTATGTAATGGGGCTTTGGGGAGAGAAAAAAAGAGGAAGGTTGACAATAGATGCTAGCTCAGGGCCAATCTTCCTCACCAAAAAGCATACTTAAAAAAAAATTGGATAACATTTAAAAAAAATTTAAAAAGGACTGTGATCTGATCTGTCAACATCAACGTTTTAAAATTCTAGGCTGCCTTTAAATTGCTTTTGAATATTTAGTAAGGAGAAAATACTCATGATATAATACAAAAAGGTAAGCAGGATAACATCATGATCTCAGTTGAAAATAAAATGGGGTTATGTATCTATATATATGTAGAAAAAAAGCCTGGAATGAAATACCCTTGAATTTTAGAGTGATTTTAAATGAGAAAAAGTAATACACAAAGGATGCCTTAATGATATTTTCCAGGAATGTTACTTTATGATTCTCAGTTTTTCCCATGAGATTTTTTTAAAAATGGAGTTTACTCTCTTTCATATTGAGGGTCTGACTGCCATAAATTACTTGGGAATCTTGTTTTAAACTCTTAGACATGAACAAGCCTGATTTCTACCTCTATTGGTTATTTAGTGTGACTTCCCTTTACCCATGTGAGGATCCAGTATTATTTTATTCTTATGATCTTTGTAAGGTGATGGTTGGAAATAACTTAGATTCGTAGAGTTGCCCCCCACAACGTTTTATTACGAAAGTGTTCAAACATACAGGAAAAGTTGAAAGAATTTTACAGTGAGTACCTCTAAATGTGCCATCCAGATTGTACTGTTAACATTTTACTTTATTTGCTTTACCATGTATCTGTCTGTGTAACTACCCTGCTATCTACCCATGTATCTATCTTATTTTTTTGATTCATTCTAAGTAAGTTGCAGACATCAGTACATTTCCCCAAATCATAGAGGTTTTAGGCTTGAGTGATTTTCAGACTTAAAAAAAAAAGGTGTAAAACTGAAATCTTACATTGATACCACACAAAAGATGTGTAGGTGGTGCCACCCTGGTGGAAAGAGGAATAAGGTCCAGTGCTCCTCCTGCAGCCTCTTCTGCATCTTCCCCTTTATTAAGGGTTCCTCAGTGCAGTTTGAAAAATAGCACTCATCCCCTTTATTTCCACATTGAGGAAACTGGACCCAGATGTGTTAAGTGACTTGCCCAAGGTTCCAGAGTAAGTTATGGCTGAATCAGGAGTCAAATCCAAGTCTCCTGATTTGATTACGGTGACTGTTCAAGATTGTAGCCTCCCACGGCTGTAGAACCACGGGATCTTAGCATTAGAACTAACCATAAAGTTATTTCTTCTGTCATCCCATTGGTCTTCCTTTAATTATGATGCAGTCACCTGCTCTTCTTTGTGTCAGTGTAACCATGCTTATTTTGGGAATAAATCTTGGCATAAAAGAGAAAGGAACTGTGGTGTTAAAATTGATTTCTGATGTGGGATCAAAGGCCCTATCCTGGGAGGATGACTTGGATAATCCATAAAAATCATATATGACGTAATGTTCTGGTGAGAATTATGATTTTAAAAAATTGTGAGATTTTATAGTATGTATAGATGTGGATATTATAAAAGACTTTATCTGCTAGTTTAAATTCCTTGATTTAACTTCAAAATTAATTTGAAATAAAGAGTAGATTTTTAAAAATCCACAGTTAATTGCCTATAATTGCACCATTACATGAAGTAAAATTTACTTCTTCAGTCTGGAAATGTATTAAAAAATGAATGTTTTTATTATACTTACAATTGTTATTTCTGATTATATAGAATGTAATGATTAGAAAGTATATGATATCACCAGTTACCAAAAAAAGTGTTTTTTAATCTAAAAATCCAGTGAAAAAGAGGAGGAACTGGCACAGGCACGACTACACAGAAATTGATGATGGTTCCAAACCAGTGCAAGCTGGAACAAGAACTTTTGTTAAGGAATTACGTTCTCGAGTCTTCCCAAGGTATGGAAACTTGTTCTGACCGAAGAAAATTTAAGAATGTTACCTGGTAAAGTGACATTATCTAAAGCAATATTTTCAGACTTCAGGTTGCAACCCATTATTGGTCTCAATCAGCTTTTTACCTTTCTTTTTTTAAAAGGGAAATAGAAAAGAAAATATCGGTACATTGCAAGTAATAGGAGTAAATAAGCATCGTTTCTTGGAACCTTTGTTATGTGTATGTGTACTGGGTCACTATGTAAAAATATATTTCTTAACTGTGGATCCCAGTCCAACAAGTTTGAAATACACTAATCTAAGGCCGTTGTTCCCAGGACTTGGTTCCTTATCATGTGCAGCTGCTGTTTCTCTTGCCCTTTCACCTCACCTGCTCCTATTTTCAGTCTATTGTTTTCTTATGTTGTTTTCATATCTGTCTCCACCCTAGGTCTACCAGAAGTACCCACAACCACTGCCCAGCCTCTCTGGTGTCAGCAGAACTGGGCTTTTTGACTTTTTAAAGATAATGGAAAGTATTTGAGTTCTCTGTGGCTCAAAGACAGTCAGAAGTATTATGCAGTATTTAATCATGCTGATTCTGATCATGTCCTGCTCACTGCTTGATGTCTGTTTAAAGTGATATTGCTTCCTAGTCTCTTACAAGATCAGATCCAGGCTGCTTACAGAGGGGAAGCACAATTTAAATTTAAATCACAGTATCACATGCAGCCTATTATGGAATTACTTCAGATCCCGTACCTATAAAACCGTTGCTGTTTCTTCACAGTCTTTAGGATTCCTCTCTGTCCCCCTCCCCCTTAATCTTTAAACAGAAACATAAATGATAAGCAGCTACATACTGTTGGCTCCCTCAGGTCGACTGAGAAGGAAAACGTGAAACACAGTGGTTTCCACTGATTTTTGTGATATTAAAGGCCCTATTGTCGAATATTCTCCTTTATCAGTTTCAAAGTCATTGGTTGAAGAAGTGATTGTTTTCCTTGATTGGTTTTGAGCCTAGGGCCAGGTTTTCAGCCTGGGTCAATGGGCTGGCTTTAGAGAGACCTGTGAGTTCCCTAAAACTGTATGAACAATTTAATGTCTACATGTGAATGTGCATTTTTCAGGGAGAGGAGCCGTATCATTTTTTAAAATAGGTTTGTGACCCAAGAGTAGGGTTAAAAATCCTGGCCCAATGATTCCTGTGGATTCTCTGCCAAAGTAAACACAAATCAGAGCTGGTTATAGAGATGGTCACAAATGCCCAAATTGTAATTACCATTAATTAAAAGTCTTTGGTTCTATTTTGTTTAACTCTGTAAACCTTCACATCATTTAGAACCATGGTAGAGTGACAATAACTAAATTGCACATACTTGATGTGATTAACACAGAAGTGTATCAAATGAAGTGAATGGGTTATCTTCCCCCTCCCCTATTTTAAGACTTATTGAGACCCTTATCTACATAAATAATATTTAAAACATTTATGTATATAGATATATGGATGTTTATATGCATCTAATTTTCAAAAACTGATGTTAATCATCAGAGAGGGCAGCTGGAGGTTCAGCAAGCCTTTTTAGTGGTTTAAGGTGACTACCTATTAAAACTTATTAAATACTGGTCCTAACACATCATTTAAATCAGGAGTTCTCAATTGGGGCATTTTGGGCATTTGTCTCAATGGGCAGGGACCACGGATGCTCGTCATCCTCCAGTGTGCAGGACAGCGATGAATTATTCAGGGTCCTCTGAGACTTTGAAATGTCTAACAGATATTTATGTAGGATTTTATAGCCAGATAAAATCCTGTCTGTTTCTACGTACTAGTTTTTATTCTAACGTACCCCCTACATTTTGCTCTTCTGATTTCCTGCACAGCCTGTGTTAAGTGGCTTCTGTGTTACTTCTTTTAAACTAACCACTCATTGCAACTAATTGTAAGCATCTCATTATTCTATTCTCTCTTCTAGTGTAGTTTACCTGAACATTTACATATTGAAATGTGTAATAAACTAATTTTTTCTTTTGTTATAGTTAAATCATTCTATATAATACATAGATGTTTTTCTAATTATATGTATTGGAGTAATTATTTATGAATTTTAGGATAATAAAAAGGGCTATATAAAACATTTGTTATAAAAAGGAGAATGAAGTATGATGGGTTGAGAACCACAAAGATAGATAATAAGGCAGTATATGAATTGACCCATTACCAGAATATTTTTTTTTAACTGAACTTATCGACGAAGATGACATTTTACTCTTGTATTTTCCTTAGTGCCGATGAAATCATTGTAAAGATGCATGGCAGCCAGCTGACACAAAGATATCTGGAGAAGCATGGATTTGAAGTCCCTATTATGGTCCCCAAATTAGATGATCTGGGACTCAGGCTCCCTCCACCTACTTTTTCTGTTATGGATGTGGAACGTTATGTAGGTACGAACTTGATTTCTTTAAGTACTTAGGAAAACTTGGTATAAGTAAAAATGATATTGTCCTAATAATGTTAAAAGTTGAATGAAGACATGTTAATAGTTTCATGAGTCAGGAAAAATGAAACTCAGTATCATGTATGTTGAAAATTATTTTTTCTCAGCAGACCTATAATTGTCAGAAAAACAGAACGAAATGTTTTACCTCTTGGTATTTACTCAGCCTCATTCTGCTGTATTTTTGTTGTCATCAAATTTTCTGATACTTGCTTATGAAAAACTGTTTACTGAAGAGTAGCTACAGATACCAGAAAGAAGACCCTCGGAAATTGGATTGGTTCGAGGCCTCTGTAGCATTCAGGTGCAGGATTTCTAGATCCTGCTTTAGTGACCTCCTGCTGCCTAGATAAAGACTGCAAAAAAGAAGTGATTATTTTCAAACCTATTTTTATATTTTTATATTAACAACTTGGTGATATTGCCGTTTAATGATGACTGGACTTAGTTTGCTATTTTGAGGCCCAGAAAGGCGTAAGAAACAAGGGGGGAAAGCCTTCATCTATTGTAATATTGTTGACATTTTCAGTCATTTCGTTCATTTTCATCATGGTTTTTATAAACTGTCTCCATGTAGATCTCATTTCTTGTCAGCAATGGAGATTATTTGAGGATTAGATCTCAAATCTACCTTGACTCAACCTGTATATTCACTACAATATGTTATTTCCTGAGCATGAACTATCTAAGACCTTGTCCCTTTACTGAGCCATTGGTTGACGGTTCTCACTGATAGCTGTTTCACTGAGGAAATCCAATTAAATGTCATGATTTCACATTCAGCTAATTTTGAATTATTTGATAATGAGGCTGAGGTTTAACCTAAACCTGTTTGCGTAGATAGTACTGTAAAATAAATGGCTAGTGTGATAACGGTCATCTGTCACTTAACAACAGGGATACGTTCTGAGAAATGCATCATTGAGCGGTTTCGTCGTTGTGCAAACATCATAGACTGTACTTACACAAATCTAGATGGTGTAGCCCACTACACACCTAGGCTATATGGTACTAATCATAAGGAACCACCATTGTATATGCAGTTCATCATTGACCAAAACATTGTTATGTGGCATGTGACTATAAGTATAGGAAAAAATATCCAGACTACTTGATAGCTAACTTTTTATCACTGCAGAATACTTCAGTTAACAGAATTGTCTTGCCTCCTAAGTATAAAGTAAAGTCTACTAGGCAATACTTTCTTAACTTATATAAAGTTATGTTAAAGTAGGAAAATGGCATTTGTTTTCTATTTCAGATTGATTAAGTATTGCCATATTTTGAATTCCACCTTATATTGTAAAACTGATGACTCTCCTTCCTAGGGTGATAGTTCATGGTGTACTAGCAATACCCGTGGTTTTATATGAAAATTGTAAATTAGTCTCAATTCAGAACTCATTTCACAGACACAAGTATGAACTGATTTTTCTTGGACCAAAATATTAGAAGAGAAGACCCTACCAGGCAAGCAGAAATTGATTATCCTGGTTAACTTGTTCACTAATTCCCCAATGACTGATCGGTTTTTCAAAATGATAGACTGAGAATCTTAGGAGCGTAGAAGTGAAGGGAAGAGTCAGTCTCCTCATTTGATGCAGGAGGAAATTGAAACCCAGAGCATGTGACAATTTCCACATACCAGTATCATACATTTTTGCCATTATGATCTTCACACAAGAAATCGTTGGTATATAGAAGGGTTTGTAAACATACAAGTTTTTACACTCAATGTTAATTATGCAGCGCTCTCTTAATTGCTTTATTCTTTCCCCCAAATACTGACCCTTTTTTCAAAAGTTCAGTTGGACTCAAAAAGTGAGGATATAGGAAGAATCTTTGTCTAGGCTATGTAGTTTTATAGTTGGCTTAAATTATCATACAGAGTAAATATGGTCTTTAAATATTTTTGTTTAGGGCATCTATTGATATAACTCTTAAGCCCAATGATAAGACTATAATTTTCCTCTGCAGGTGGTGACAAAGTGATAGATGTCATTGATGTGGCAAGGCAGGCAGACAGCAAAATGACACTTCACAATTACGTTAAATACTTCACGAATCCTAACAGACCGAAAGTGTTAAATGTGATCAGCCTTGAATTTTCAGATACAAAGTGAGTAGTTCTGGCCATTTTGGTGTAGCCTTCTGACTGTTAGCTAAGTGTAGTTAAATGATGAATTTGTTTCAGTAAGAAACATAATTGTGACTTCTAAAGTGGTCCAGTGATAGCAGTGTTGTCCATTTGGCTTTGGCACACTCAGAGAATATTTAAAAATAGTATGAGTTTTAAACTTTAAGTGTTGTTGTTAACCTTAAGTTCTAGTTAATTTCTTGGTTTGGGTTGAGATGGGAGATGCAATTTTAAGAAGTTGTAATTTGCATGATGTGGGGGTGTGTATATTTGTGTGTTTGTTTTTTAAAGGATGTCTGAATTGGTGGAGGTCCCTGAGGTAGCCAGAAAACTTTCCTGGGTGGAAAATTATTGGCCAGATGATTCAGTCTTTCCCAAGCCATTTGTTCAGAAATACTGCTTAATGGGAGTTCAAGACAGCTACACAGATTTCCACATTGACTTTGGTGGAACTTCAGTTTGGTACCATGTCCTCTGGGTAAGATTCGGGTATTTCTTTATTCTCTTATTGACAAAAACATGTAAGTCCTATTTCCCCAGCGGTGCATTCATTTGCTGTAAATGACATTTGTAAAGAGGGAAGTTTTTGTCCTTTTTAAGTAGGATTTATCATTTTACCTTTAAGCATTATGGGTTTTTTTAACCCAAGTAGAGGAGGAGTCATGAGTTCTTAATTTATGTTTAGATTCTTTTTTTTGCCTCTGTCTTATAAGTTGGTCTCTTTTAGCTTTTGTCTCTTTGTTTCCTCTTCCCCCTAGTCAATAATCAGTTAATTCCTGAATCAAACACCTGAAAAGGAGCAAAATTACAGTAATAATTTCTTCTGTCCTTCAGATTAGGCTAGCACAGCTAGTTGGATAAGTCAGGAATGCCCATAAAAATACTGATTCTTCTTGGCAGCTTATATTCACCTTGCTTTATCTAAAACTGCACTGTTCAATACTTGTGGCTAAATTTAAATAATTAAAATTAAATATGATTTAAAATTCAGTTCCTCAGTTGCACTAGCCACATTTCAGATGCTCGGTAGCCACATGTGACTTGTGACTGCTCTGTTGGATAGCACAGATGTAAAACATTTCCATCCTCACAGAAAGTTCTGCTGGACAGTGTTGGTCTAGAAGTAAATCCTCGTCTGTGTCAACTGCCTGTGCCGCAGCCATGCTCTGCACTATATTTGATGCTGTGTCTTGAGCTCCTGTCCTTTTCTCCCTGAGAAAGCAAAGTGTTAATTCCTTAAAGGGAATTTATTTACAGGTCTTTAAAAATAATCGTTGTATTATATATCTTAGAAGAAAAGGCAAAGGTAGCTGAGATGACTCTCTGCAAACTGGGTCCTGTTAACATGTGTTTACTTCTATACCTTGATACTGAGATCAGTAGGATGTTTATGATTCTTTACCTTCCTTTCTTGTCACTATTTCTCCAACACTGCTTTATTGACTTCTTGTCTTATTTGGGAGGGGGAACTTTAGTTCCTGTGAAGATGCTTCTGAAAAGCAATGGCTGTTGATCAGGTATGTGAAAATATGTCTTTCTGAGCCTGAAAACATCTGATATTTATCTGATTTAATTTAGATCATTGTATTGGGAAATTTCATCAATGTAAGCCATTGTAAGAGTATGGCTTTTCCTTGTTCAAAAATAGTGTGATTACTTCCTTCTAGGGTGAGAAGATTTTTTATTTAATAAAGCCAACAGATGAAAATTTGGCACTCTATGAATCCTGGAGTTCATCTGTGACCCAGAGTGAGGTGTTCTTTGGAGATAAGGTGGATAAATGCTACAAGTGTGTGGTAAAGCAGGGACATACCTTGTTTGTTCCTACAGGTAAGGTTTTAATCCCATCCCCACTCCCTGTGGTTGATATTTAGTTATATGGAGTCAACTTCTAATTAGAACCTCTGGCTTTAACACGTTTGGAAAGTAGCTTTGCATAGCCTGAGAGGTCTTTCTGATCTTGGACTTTTTACTGCTTTGTCCCTTAGAAGGCTTCTCTTGTAGTTAGGACTTGTTTTGGCATTGTGTTTTATGTCATTTGCCTTCATTTTTATTTCTATTCAGATAAAATCCACATGCCATAATATTCACCCTTTTAAAGTGTACAATTTGGTGGTTTTTAGTAGATTAACAAGGTTGTGCAACCATACCACTAATTCCAGAACATCTCATCACCTCAAAAAGAAATCCCATACCAATTAGCAGTCACTCCCCGTTCCCCCTCCTCTGAGTCCCTGGCAACCACTAATGTCCTTACAGTCTCTGCGGATCTGCCTGTTCCAGACAATTCATATGTAATATGTGGATTATGTGGCCTTTTGTATCTAGCTTTTAGTTAGCATAGTGTTTACCAGGCTCATCCATGTTGTAAGATATCAGTACTTCATTAATTTTTGTGGCCAAATAATATTCCATTGTATGGATATATCACATTTCATTTATCCATTCATCAGTTGATGGACATTTAGGTTGTTTCCACTTTTTGGCTATTATGAGTAGTGCTGCTTTGAAGATTTGTGTAAGTTTTTCTTTGGAGGTATGTTTTCATTTGCCTTGGTTATATACCTAGTAGTGGAATTGTTGAGTTATATGGTTTAATGACGTTTAACTTTTTTGAGCAACTGCCAAACTGGTTTCCAAATGGCTGCGCCACTTTGCATTCCCACCAGCAATGTACATGTGTTCCGATTTCTTCACATACTCGCCAACACTGTGCTTATCTTTTGTATTTTTGCCATTCTAGTGGGTATGAAGTAGTGGTATCTCATTGTGGTTTTGATTTGCAATTCAATAATGAGTAATGATGCGCTGAGCATTTTTCTTGTGCTTATTGGCCATGTGCATATCTTCTTTGGAGAACATGTATAAAATCCCTTTGCCCGTTTTTAAGTTGAGTTTATCTGTCTTTTTCTTATTGAGTTGTAAGTATATATTCTGTATACTAGACTCTTAACAGTATATGTTCTGTATACTAGACCCTTAACAGATAGATGATTTGCAAATGTTTTTGCAAATATATTCTGTGGGTTGTTTTTTCACTTTCTTGGCAATTTCTTTGCACAGAATTTTAAAATTTTAATGAAGTTCCCCTCAATTTTAACTGGTCAGCCAGCCCTCCACTCCTGTCAAAGGCCAAGCCTGCTGTAAGAATCTGGGCTGCTGTCTTGGGACAGTTAGGAGGCAATGGGTATGTTTGGAGGGACCCTAGGAAGGGGCGGAGTACCAGCCTTAGCTTTAGCCGCAACTGTAGGTGCTAGGTGTGTCATTTTGAGACATGGCTGAGTGTAGGGTATGATTTGGGTGACCTTAATGGCTGCAGAGTTCCCAGGGATCTGTAACGACAGGCCCTGCTTTCTCGCCTTGCCTCTGGTGTAAACAATAATAAATATGGGTTGAATAAATAAATGCCTAGAACTATCAGAATTCATAAATCTAGATAAGTATCAGTATTTTCATTGTGAGTGGTCTAAGCTCCTCCCTTAAATCCTCTTCTTGGTGCTCCTTTCTGTAACAAATATTTTGTTACGCCCTCTTCAAAATCTTGAATTCAAATTCCTCGATAATATAAACCTCCTATATCAATAATTCAAAAAAAGCTGATTTAATGACCTAACTAGAATGTAAAGAAGAAATTAAGAGGTAATTTATAATAAAATACTATTTGAAAATGTGCCTGCTCAGGCACAGCAGCGTTAGAAGACAGGATGAAATAGTTAAATGCGTAAGCTGGCAAATCAATACAGAGGTGCGATCGGTAACTCAAATTCTATAGCCTTGGTGTATATTAATGGTTCTCAAACTTCGTTGAGCATTAGAATCATGGAGGGCTTATTAAAACAGATTGCTGGACCTCATCCGCAGCAGTTCTGATTCAGTAGATCTGAGGCGGGCCTGAGAATTTGCATTTCTAACATGTTCCCAACTAATGCTGGTGCTACTGATCTGGGGACAATGCTTGGGGAACCACTGCTATAGATAGACGTTGTGATTTTTTTTTTCCCAAGGTAGTTGGCAACTGATAAATTTCCGAATAAACTACAGTACAGTTTTGTTCAACTTACAGAATAGTTGTATTCCTGGAAAATTGTGCCAAAACCATCAAAAAATACTTTGTTTACATATATAATAGAGTTATAGTTTCTAGGCTCAGACAGTTAATGACGGATTTGTACCAATTTGAATGCCCAGTAGAAATTCTAAAGTCCTGAGTAAAGCAGGACAGTTTCTTACTGTGTGGAATTGTCCTGCATTGTTGCACCTCTGACTGTTGCTCATGAAATGACAGTAGTGCCCCCTGACCATTAGGATAATCAACAAAGCCCCCCAAATTTTCCAAAACATCTTCTACAGGCAATACTGCCTCTATTGAGAACCACTGATCTCTAGGATTTGCAGCTGACATAGACTTCTAATTTGTGATTTCAGAGTCAAGCTCATGGCTTTGTGCCTTTGAGCACACAAATGGGTATCACTTGAAAGTCAGTCTTTTGGGGAGTTTTTTGATATTGTGTCACAGCACAATGAGGGATCAGAAGATGAAAAGTATAAAGACAATGGGATCTATTTTAACAGCTAATTTTTACATGCAAACGTATGTGAATATATTTATTTATATTTATGCAAAGTCTATGTTCAGTCTATGCACATTTCTTTCAAAAGTTAGGCATCATCTCTTAGAAATGATTCTCACTTTGAAAACATTTTTATGGGAAAACAAGACATCGTTGTGACTGCCGACATTTACGTTTATAGCAGCATAACCCTCCATGATGAAATGTAGATGATCTACCTTTACCTTCTTGGAAGCAGGTCTCCAGTTGAGTCTCTGGTTGATCCTCCTCTGCTTGATCCCTAAGGGTACTCATTTCAGGATGACACTAGGGAAGTAAAGCGCCAGCCAATCCCAGTGTTTGTTTAATGGAACTGTGCTTGCCTCATTCCAGCCAAATTTGACTTGTCTCAGAGTGAAATCTTTGATGTAAACTTGGATTGTGTTTTTAAACTAAAATAACAACCACCACGAAACCTTCACCTATCCTGTACTGTGATTTTGTCGATTGGATCAATGTGTTTGTTTCCTCAAACTCAGCACAGAGCCTGGCATGTAATAGGCATTTAATAAATACTTGAATGAATGAATGTATACATTGTAATAGACATTGACTTCTCTAGCGCTGGAATGTGAAGTATACTGATTTTCCTATTTCCAATTACTTATTTTCCAGGTGGATGTTGTATTTGTTTGATTTAGATATTGAAAAGTCACTGATGTGTACTTTGAACTATTTCAGGGTGGATTCATGCTGTGCTCACTTCTCAGGACTGTATGGCTTTCGGGGGGAACTTTCTGCACAACCTTAACATTGGCATGCAACTCAGGTTTGTGTCCTCAGTATTTAAAGGATCTTTTGTCCTTTCTTAAATAGGACATTGTTTAAAAGTTTCAACATATTTTAATTGAGATCTCATGGAGACAGGCCCTGAGAAATTACTAGGAATAGGAACTTTTAAGAAAATTATTGTCTTAACATTTTCTCAGGAGGACAGCTTGATGCATTTCAAATCTAAAATAAAAAGAATAATTGAGACTAAATATCTCCCCTCATGGGCTGTCCTTTGGCTATTTTTACAGTGAGAGAAATGAACTAAATCCAGTCAGACTCAAGTGTGACATATGGTGCTGGGGACAAGCAACCCTAAGTTAGGAATGCTGTCAGAATACCTGCTTTATTTTTGCCATGGGTACAGGATTATCAGCTGTTTCCCCTTCTGTGTGAGAAATTGTCCTTTGGGTAACTGTTGCCCTGGTGACCTAGTGAGAGTAGAATGTTAGGAGGCACCATTGCTTGTGGTAAAGTGCTCCTGACTGATAAACTGCGTCAGGACTGGGAGAACCAGAAATACCTAGCAGGAAGCCATATCTTTGGGCTTTCCTGAATGTGGTGACTCTTATAACTTGCATGCCCATGGGGAAACCCAGAAGCTATGCATCTGTGGAGTTATTGCAAGAAATACTTGCTTTTACCGGGCCTGAAGCTTTAAGCCAGGGCAGCTCCCACACCTGCCAAGTGGGAATCTTGTCTCTTTATAGCTGAGCTGTCCCTGGGGGAAAGATGACTCTTGTCTTCCCCAGTATGGACTGCTGCAAGGACTCCCATAGACGACGAACACCGTACCAAGTTGTGGTTCCTGTCTTCTCACCTTGGCCAGTGCCAAGAGTGGTCCTGAGCTCGAATGCTTAGTAGAGCCTAAAGAAAGCTCCTTGAGTGGGTGTGGCAGTGCTCTCTAACACGTGGACCTATTTCCTAAAGATAGTGTTTTATTTATTTTGGTGGAACCGTTATAAAATTCCTCCTGTTAAAACTAGGATACAAATCCCAAGGTGTGATCTTTTTGAAGGCCAATGTAATTCTTCAGTATATTGTCAAATTTGTTAATGCCACACCTTGAGAAGATCCCAGTTCAGTCTTATGCACATGTCATTAAGTAGCATACAGTACTTGATTGGTCTTATGTGTCCATGGCCTGCTCATTTTATTTTCCTCAAGTTAGTTGCCCCCATTTAACTTTGAAATGCTAATATTAAAATTAAATTTCTACAAATTTTATTTATTTAGGTGTTATGAGATGGAAAAAAGGCTGAAAACACCAGATCTTTTCAAATTCCCGTTCTTTGAAGCCATATGTTGGTTTGTAGCCAAAAACTTGCTGGAAACCCTGAAAGGTAATTAATAATCTGTACATTTTGTTCTATGATATGACGCATGATGTTTGTAAATTTACTAAAAGCCACTGATAGAAAGAGAGGCCCTTTTAGTATAGTGTGGCTGTTGCCCCTATTTTGTTTTTTAAATCCATGATTTCCCCCGCCAAGAGCCTTTTTAGCAAATTAGAGTCTCTAGTTCATAGCCTTGAAAGTCAGATGTGTGAAGAGCTGCATCACAAGAGCACAGGTAGTATTGGAAAATGTTCATTTCACCTGGGACTCTGTAGCCTCCACACATTGTCAGGATGTAAAAGTGCCTCACCCGCAAAAATGAAGTTTACTCCAGGAGGCTGTTATCTAACATGTGTTCCCAAACATTTGCTTTAAAAAATTGAGTGGATGTTTTCATGTCCTCAGAGAATCAGGTAGTGCCCGTGCCATTACCTTCGTGACCATTATGCTAGCCAGGAGAAGGCACTTGTTAGCACAAACCAATTGAATGTCAGGCTGTGAGTCTGCAGTTGAAGAAAAATGGGGTTTTAGGGGGATATCCTTTTATTTAAACTTGAAAGCTACCCTTTTTATGTAAAATTTCAGATCTTGGTGTTTTATCTTTTGGTTTAATAATCTTTGAGCAGTCAAGTTGGAGACTGAATGTCACTTCTACTTTTATCCATTTTTTGCTTTTCATGCACTGTTGTGCCCATGAGAATACAGTTCATCGGGTTTTTGTGTTGTCTAACTTTTCTAGTCAGTTTGCACATAGTGTTACTATATTATAATTAACTCCCAGGAGAACAGAAATAAACAGATGAAATAGTAAAGTCTATTCTAAACATTTGTTTCTTTTTCCATTTAAAACTTACGCAACGCAAGAAGAAAAGGTAAAATGAAAAGAAACAACAAATAGCCTGCTTCCCAGGATAGCATGCACAGAATTAAATGATAAAACTCATTTATGGTTTCTTTCCTCAAAAAAAAGCAAAAAACAAGAAACCTCACTCTCTTTGGAAGGAAGGAGCAGTGGAGGCTCATCCCACCCCTTTTAGCACAGTGTAGAAGCAGATGTCTTGACGATGGTACAGGTGTTTACAGTGGAGGTAGGATCCCATGGATGCAGAAGAACAGGTGCTTTCTGCACAAGACCAGTCTCTGCTCCAGAGATGTATCCTTATCTTGAATCCCTGCCTCTGTCAGTGTTTTCAGGTATTGTTCTTGGCTATGGAATGTCACAGTGGACCATAGGGTTGCCATATATAGTTTCCAGTAAAATACTGGACAGTAAAGTTCATAGTCTTCTATCCAAGTAGAAGCCTAGAAAAATAGCAATACATAAATATTTAATAAAAACACTTATAAATATCCTTGTTTTCTGGAAATAAAACCTAATTACTGAACCCTCCAGATAATATATTGGCAATTCAGTACTCAGAAAGTTCAGAGCATTTTTTCCATGTTTTCTCATCTCGCGCACACACATACACACACTCCTGGGGTGATGCTTTTCCCCTAATGTCTAAGAGGGGCTCATAATCAACTTCTTAGAATAAATTAAGAATTTGTCTGAAAGACAAAAGCTTACTGTTCCTCTTGTAGCCACAAACAGCAAATTGCTTGGTCTTAGGATAACGATTTAGCCTTTGTTTAGGCCATTGCCAGTTCAGAAATACTGAGGTCTGATCGAAAACATGACTCTGTACATTAAAGACTTTTAAAAAAAGATTATAGTAAGAAGATGTTTATAGGGGCCAGCCCCGTGGCTGAGTGCTTAAGTTTGCACACTCCGCTTCAGGGGCCCAAGGTTTTGCTGGTTCCAGTCCTGGGTGTGGACCTACCACTGCTCATCAGGCCATGCTGGCGCAGCGGTCCACATAGAAGAACTAGAAGGACCTGCAGCTAGAATATACAGCTATGTCCTGGGGGGGCTTTGGGAAGAAGAAGAAAAAAGATATTTGTACATCAGATTTTAAAATGTTTTCATTTCACCAGCCGGCTCAGTAGAGGATGCCTGGCAATCCTAGTGAGTCAGTGCAGTCCTGCTGAGGCTAGAGCCAAATGACCGTTCTGTCAATTGCCACCATCCGAGGCATTCATCCTGGAAGCAGGAATGGTGGTCTTGTTTCCCTCTATTAGGTCATTCTTTCATCCCTGACTTTTTAACTTTCCACTGTGGCCTGTTATTTGCCAGCTCTCAGAATGTTAAAAGGCTTATATGGTGGGTTCAGTGAGGGTGGATTGTATGAAACAAGTCTTAATTGTATTTAGTGTCAGTAATAGTAAAACAACCAGTTTTGGATTTATGTAAGTAAATTAGCCACTGGGCAGAAGTTAAATCTTTTGCTTTTGCTTCAACTTAACCTGAATTTTAGACCACATCTAATGTATTTTGCTCAAGTTTTATGTAATCAGTTTAGTTTAAAAACCTAGAAGAAACATTTGTGTGTGAGTATGTATTTACCTTCACAACAGTGAAATGTGTCGTGCACACGGTCACTTGTACCAGCCACACACCGCATACACCTATACTCTTGTACGGTTTAAAGAGTTGTAAGGCTATCTCTCAGGTCACCTCTGCCCTAGGGAAACAAAAACAGCCTTGCCAGTACTTTATAAATGCCCAGTTATTTTTCCCATTGCACCCTCTTCCTTCCTTTCTAGAGAGAACCACTAACCTGACTTTTGTGCTAATCCTTTTCTTCAGTTTTGTCACCTATGTCACAAACTGAAATAGTTTAATTTTGTCCATTTTTAGACTTCCTATGAATAGGTTCAGACTCACGTTCTCTTGTGACCTATTACTCAGCGTTATGTTGGTGAGCTTTCTTTTAACTGGAGCATTTAGTACAACTGCATTTAATGTAATTTTATTTCTTTTTTTCCTGCCTTTTCAGTCAATTCTTGTTTCTCTTTTTTCTATTCTATTAATTTGGAAGTTACACAGTTTGATATTTGGTGGTTACTCAGAATCTACAGTTAATCCTTTTGACTTCAGAACATGTTAACTCCTTTCCCTACTCCACTTCCATTCCCACAGAACTGAGAGAAGATGGTTTTCAGCCTCAAACTTACCTAGTACAGGGAGTGAAAGCACTGCATACTGCTTTAAAATTATGGATGAAAAAAGAAGTAAGTAGTTTTCTTCAGTGAAATCATGATTATTTTTTATATTGGCAGTATTGGAAGACAGAGTCCTCATGCTGTTTTGGCAGCACTGTGAGTGGCCGTAGTACAGGGACTGGAAATCCTGCTTTAAATACAACCTGCATTTTATTACACAGTATACACAAATATACTGGTTTATGTTTGTATTTACGAGAATAAAGTAGGTATTTCTTTAATCTTGAAAAGAAAGTAATTCAAATGTATCTAGGATATTGACTAAGAAATGAACTTGTAGGTATAGAATAATAATCAATAACTTTGAGCTCTCATGGTGTGCTGACCTCTGTGCTTAGTGTTTATATCCATAATCTCATTTAATCCTCATAGCAACTATATGAGGTTGGGGAGCTTTGGTATCCCCATTTTACATATGGGGAAATTGAGGTTCAAAGAGTTTAAGTAATTTGCTCAAGATAACTGGTAGAGCTAGGACTTAAGACTAGGTCTCTGATCACAAAGCCTGTGCTCTGATCCCTCTGCTAGACTTACATAAAAATAAAGGAAAAGGGAGGTCAAGGTTTAAGCAGGAGCTTTCCATTTTCACTAAAACGTAGTCTAGTTGTTTGCATTTGAGTCCCACCACCTCCAAGAGGTCATCCCAGATCTCCATTTGGAATTAGTGCACCCTTCCCTTATGCTTCCATAGGATATTTCTTGTGCCAGTGGACTTAAAAGTTAATGTCTGTAAAGTGATATATCCCTGTCCCCTTCACTAGGTTTATGAACTCTTTGAGAGCAGGGCTTTCTCATCTTTATTTCCCTCCTGGAACTTGACACACGACACTTTAGTAAGTGTTAAGTAGGTGAGATGATGAAAATATATTTCCATGCTAATGTCTTGAATGTCCACTTGAAATAAAAATCCTGCTCTTAAGAGATATTGGGAGACAATAATTAATAGATTACCCTCCCAGGGGCCAGGTCAGTGGCGCAGCTGTGAAGTGCACACGTTCCGCTTTGGCTGCCCGGGGTTCACTGGTTCGGATCCCAGGTGCGGACATGGCACCGCTTAGCAAGCCATGCTGTGGTAGGCATCCCACATATAAAGTAGAGGAAAATGGGCACGGATGTTAGCTCAGGGCCAGTCTTCCTCAGCAAAAAGAGGAGGATTGGCAGCAGTTAGCTCAGGGCTAATCTTCCTAAAAAAAAGAAAATAGATTACCCTCCCAATGATTTTGTACTCCCTTTTGCTTTATCATTGCTTCATACCCACTAGAGCAAGGCACTGTGGAAGCATTCAGAAAAATAAAAATCATATCTTCCAGTATCAAAGATGTCATCATCTAGATGACAAGTAAAGGCACAAACAGGTTACAAAACTATATAACAAGATAAGATCAAAGTGAACAATGTTTTGCAAAAACTATGTAATTCTTTTCCTGCTAACGGCTTTAGACAAGTTGTTGTCAGACTTGTGTGTTTATCAGAATTGCTTTTAGAGCTTTTTGAAATAAACTCTCAAGAGATTCTGATTTAATAGATCTCGGGTAGGATCTGAACCTCTGTTTTTAACAGAGTTTGTTGGTTTTTTTGATAATACAGTAAAAATTCATCAATAATAAATATTGTTAATTCATTACATTTGAAGTACACATTTAAAAGCATGAAATTTGCATTGAACTATCTGTTAACCTTGCTCTAAGATGGGTGGTGGCTCAGCATAGTGGTTAGGAGCATGGACTCTGGAGTCAGATGTTTGGATTCAGATCTCAGCTGTGTTACTAGTAACCTACTTAACCTCTGTGCTTCCATTCCCTCAGTTGTAGAATGAGAATAATCGTAGTATCTCTGTCATAGTGTTGTTGAAAGGATCGAGTTAACACTGAAAAAGTACTTAATATCTTGCCTGGCACACTGTTAGCACTTAATGTTACTGTTGCCATTAGTTTGTTTTAACAAATTTTGCAAAGACCAAGGAGAGGATGTAAAGCAAAAGTAAAATCTAGTATTGTTCAGTGCATCTAAAAAATCAACATGGGGGTTGGCCTGGTGGCGTAGTGGTTAAGTTCATGCACTCCACTTTGGTGACCCGGGGTTCCCGGGCTCGGATTCTCAGTGTGGATCTAGCACTGCTCATCAAGCCATGCTGTGGTAGCATCCCACATAAAATGGCGGAAGACTGACACAGATGTTAGCTCAGGGACAATCTTTTTCAAGCAAAAAGAGAAAGATTGGCAACAGATATTAGCTCAGGGCCAATTTTCCTCACACACACTCAAAAAATCAAAATGTTCTTAGACACAGAGATTAAAATTTGGAAATAGACATTGTAAATAATGACAGTTGTTTGCAGTTCAGTAGATATGGTAACTCACCAGTTAATTCCTCTTTCCTATTGATGCGATCTTCTTCCTGTTTTGTTTTTGGCTATTAAAAGAAAAAAGTTTACAAAAATTTATTCAAATTAGACTTCCCATGAGAAAATAGGATTTTTATTTTATGGGTTTTTTTTAATGTTTTTTGAGTGTGTGTGAGGAAAATTGGCCCTGAGCTAACATCTGTTGTCAATCTTCCCCTTTTTGCTTGAGGAAGATTGTCCCTGAGCCATCATCTGTGCCAACCCTCCTCTATTTTGTATGTGGGACACTGCCACAGCATGGCTTGATGAGCGATGTGTAGGTCCATGCCCAGGATCCAACCTGTGAACCCCGGGCTGCCAAAGCAAAGCGTGTGAACTTAACCACTACATCACTGGGCCAGCCCCGAAACTAGGATTATTTTAGTGCCTGTGTTCGCCCTTACAAATCCTATGTATGATGAATTAAATGTTAGGCTTAATTAGTTACTTTACTAATTATAGTAGTAGGTAGAATTACAGTAGGCTTTGAGGTGTAGAGTAGAAGGTTACTTACTCAAAACAGAGCAAAATTCACTGTAAGACAAGTCCACCTTTAACTCAAGCTAAGAGGATTTTATAAGTTAATAAGGATCTCCTTAGAAGGTATTTTACCAACTACATGAACTCTGAGACCTGGCTTATTAGCATTTGACTATGTGTGTAAAATTTAGAGAACCCAAAAATTGGTTTAGTAAGTTAGTTTTTACATATTAAAGTGTAAGTAACTTTGGTTATCTTGTCTTTGTTAATCCAAATACAGCTTGTATCTGAACATGCCTTTGAAATTCCAGACAATGTTAGACCTGGACATCTTATTAAAGAACTTTCTAAAGTAATTCGAGCAATAGAGGTAAGTATAGAAACTATCATGTACATCCTTGGTTACTGTCTGCTTTGAGAAGCGCTGGATCTACCACCACACTACAAACATTTGAAAACCCTTATGCTCTTAGAAGAAACAGAATGAGCTGCGTCTTGGAAGGAGTCTCAGGTTTTCAGGCTTCTGAAGTCCTACAGGGAAATTTGGAATATGGTATCATAATGAAGTAATCAGGAAGCAGTTACCAGGTTACTTCAGGTTACTCCCAAAATAAAAAATGCACAATAAACAAAACTTTCAGATCCCATTCGTTTCCACTATGCAGAGATGAATACCTATTAAGCAGTTAGAGAAAGAGAGAAAATGTAAGGTGAGTGAGTAGAGCTAGGGGAAGCTGGGTTGGAAGCAGGGATGGTATTAGTGGGGTGGGGCAAGGAGATCCTTTTGACTGAAAATATTAGAGCAACTTGGTTAGGTAAATGCCCTTTGATAGAAGCCCATACAGTATGAGATTAGGTGTTTTGATTTATTAATTAAGAGCTGTTCTAAGTATTACAGAAAAGGGGTTTTAATTAAAGTAATTCTTCAAGAAGGTGATTCTGTTATTGTCTAGCTTGAACTGAAAGGAAATTAATGGACGAATGAAGGCTAACTACTAATTTAACAGCTTAGATTAGGGCTGTGTTAAGAAAGGTGTGGGTCTGTATAAAAAAATTATAAATCTTTGCTAAGGGAATTAAAACAGAACTTGAATAAATGAGAGTGTCACTTAGAAATATGTAAATTCTAAATTAATACTACAAATTTAAAACAGTAAAGTATACCTGGAAGAATAATTGGACAAAAATAGCCTACAAAGTTTTTTTTTTTTTAATTGGAGGGTAGGGAGTACAGAAAGCAGCAAAATGGCCAGTAGAATAACCTGCAAAGAAAATAAACAGGTATTTCACTAAAGAAGAAATAGAAATGGCCAATCTGATAAAAATATGAAAAATATTCTCAATATGTGAAAAAGTATTCAACCACATTTTACCAAATAATTTATGATTTCATATGATCATTTATCAAATTGGCAAAGATAAAATTGCGTATTCTTGCCCTGCTGGTAGGAAGTATAAATTAGTTTATGCTTTCTAAATGGCGTATCCCTTGACCTAGCATTTTCACTTTAAGCCGATAAAATAAATAAGAGGATTCCAGTTAAACTTGGTAGATTGACCATACCTGCTTACCGCTATCACCTCTTAGAACCAAAGTGATAGTAAGAGAATCAAAAAGAATCCCTGAAGACAAAGAGAAGAACAGCGATGAAGACTCCAACCAAATTTTGGAAGCTGGAAAGCAGATGTACGAGTGGTAACTGATTGGGCAGACCTGAGAGAGCTGAAGCCTGAGTGGGCAGTGGGAGGAGGCCAGAAGCAGGTCTTGTTTGTGCAGTAGAACCTTCAGAAAGGTTAGGGACGCTAGGACTCGCTGAATACGAGAGTGGAGGTGAAAGTGAAAACAGGATTTATTAAAGGTCTATTTAAGAAGTGAATTGATCTCTAAATCCTTTCCTTACCACATGGAGAAAACTCGAGGTTTAATTATTTGAGAGGCTGAACTTGCAACTGGACTTCGGGACACTGAGCCCAGCTGAGGGAGATGGGTACCATACTAAAAACGAGAGGATTAAGTGACAGTCTACATAGTGAATGATTCTTCCACATGGCTCCCAAAACACTGGCAGCCTGGCTTGTACCTCCCAGGCCATGAGGAAGGTCCTCTGATACAGACAATTTGAAACCGTCCAATGGAACAACCCAGACAGGTTCCTACAGTGAAACCCACCCGTTGACAACGCCCCACTCACACAGAGCTCCCAGTTAGCTTTTTACTTTTTACATACAGTGAAATGCCAGATCATAAAAGTACAGTTTGAGTTTTGATAAAAGTATACAGCTGTATAACCAATACTCCAATTGAGATGTGAATCATTTTCATCACCCCAGAAGGTCCTTTCTTGCCCACCTTCTAGTCAGTCTTTGACTACCATAAGCCACCACTGTTCTGACTTCTATT
The DNA here is from genome assembly GCF_021613505.1 of Equus quagga. Classification (NCBI taxonomy): domain Eukaryota; kingdom Metazoa; phylum Chordata; class Mammalia; order Perissodactyla; family Equidae; genus Equus; species Equus quagga. The sequence goes on along the minus strand of NC_060274.1, from coordinate 117,749,224 downwards.
GCTATCGTCATAGATTAGTTTTGCCTATTTTTGAATTTTACATAAAGGCAATCTTACAGTATATACTATTATATACCATTTTTGTGTCTGGCTTCTTTCAACATAATGCTTTTGAGATTCATCCCTGGTGTTGCGTGTGTCAGTAGTTCTGCTTCGTTGCTGAGTAGTATTCCACTAAATGAATATACCACAATTTATTTTCCATTTTTCTGTTGATTGATATTTGGGTTATATGCAGATTTGGCCATTATGGATAAAACTGTTATAAACAACCTTGTATGTCTTTTTGTGGTAAATATATCTTTTCATTTTTCTTGGATAAATATGTGGGAATAGAGTTATCAAGTCATCGGGTAGGTGAATTTTTAATGTATGAGAATCTGCAAAGCAGTTTTCCAAAGTGGTTGTACCATTTTACACTCTTACCAGTAATGTGTAGGAGTTGTAGTTGTTCCACATCCTTGCCAATATTTGGTGTTTTCAGTCTTTTTAATTTTTGCTATTCTAGAGAGTATGAAACATTATTTCATTGTGATGTTAATTTGCATTTTCCTGAAAGCTAATAATGTTGAGCACCTTTTCATGTGCATGGCTATTTGTATATTTGCTTTTGTGAGGTATCTGTTTTTAAATTTTTGCCCATTTAAAAAATTATGTTGTTTTTGGGGCCAGCCCCGTGGCCAGGTGGTTAAGTTTGCACACTCTGCTTTGGCGGCTCAGGGTTTCACTGGTTTGGATCCCGGGTACAGATGTGGCACTGCTCATCAGGCCATGCTGAGGCGGCGTCCCACACAGCACAGCCAGGACCTACAACTAGAATATATACCTGTGTACTGAGGGGCTGTGGGGAGAAGAAGAAGAAGAAAAAGAAGATTGGCAACAGATGTTAGCTCAGGTGCCAATCGTTAAAAAAAAATGTTGTTTTTATTATTAATTTGTAGTTTATTATATATCCTGAACACATATTCTTTGTCATTTTGCTTGCATCCTTTTATGCATATATGTATATATAGTGACTATTTACCCACTGCCTGTGGCTTATCTTTTCATTATCTTAATGGTATCTTTTTATGAGCAGGAAGTTTTAATTTTGAAGAAGTCCAATTTATAAGTTCCTTTTCTTTTATAGTTAGTTTTTTTTTTTTGGTATGTCTTAAGAAATCTGTGCCCACCCCAAGGTCTTAAAGATACTTTTTTTTCTCTAGAAGCTTTTACATTTAGGTAAATGGCCAATCTTGAATTTTTCTGTATAGCATAAGGTGATAAATCAAGGCATTTTTGCCCCATATGTTTATTTAGCCTTCTTAGCACTATTTCTTGAAACCAATTAGCTTTTTAGTGCTTCCCTTTTAAAATGCTTAGAGAGCCAAGAAGAGTTTTGAAGACAAAGAACAAAATTAAAGGAGAAATGAAAAAAAAGGTATTCGAAGGAAACAATAAACAAATAAGTCTTCAGCCCAAAACCCAGATGTAATTGATAGCCTCAAGAGAGGAAGAAGTAAATATGGCCTCCATAATAAAAGAACAGGAGGCTACCACAAAGCAACATTCAAAGCGAAAGAAGAAGTGTTGTTGGAAATTGGAAATATAGTAGAAAAAAGTTTAGTAGAATGGTTGGAAGATAGAGTTGGGAAAATCTCCCCGTAAAGTTAAAAACAAAGGACAGAGATAGGACAGAAAAGTTAGAAGGTCACCATCAAAATAATAGGAGCTCCAGAAAGAGATAACAGAGAAAACAGGGAGAGGATTATTAGAGGAATAATCAAAGAAAATTGTTTTAGAAGTCAAGAACATGTCTTGCCAGACTGAAAGCCCTACAGAATGCCCAGTACAGTAAGTGGAAAAAGACCTATGCCAAGGTACATCATGGTCAAATTTTAGACTACATGTAACCAAGTATATCCTATAAAGCATTAGGGAAGGAAGTATTATGGGTCATATCGAAAGAATTGGGAGTCAGATTTCTCGATAGTACCACTGCAGCCTGGAAGACAATGAAGTGAAGTCTTTAACATCCTGGGGTGAGGGAGATGCCAGCCTTCAAGTGGGTATTCAGCCAAGTTATAAGTCAAATATGATAGTAAAATAAGAATGTCAAAGAGGCAAGATCTCAGAAGTTTCCTAAGAGGAAACTCTTAGAGGATGTGCTGTTCCAAAAGAGAGGGAGTAAACCAAAAGAGAAGGGTCCCTGGAATGCATTCTTCCAGCAAACCCATCCTAGAGCAGTGAACACAACAAAGGCCCTGCCCTCATGGAGCTTAGTAGAAAGAGGCTAGCCGCAATATTTTAATGTATCAGGAATTGACAGGTGCTATGAAGAAGAATAAAGCAAGAAAAAAGGATAGGGAACGACAGCCAGAGGTGGTGGTGGGGGTTGCAGTTTTATGTGGTGCAGTGGGAGCAGGTTGGGAAAGGTCTTCGATGACATGTGCAGGCCCAGAGAGCAGACAGTCCAGCAGGGATCAGGAGAATGAAAGGCTCCGTGTTTGTTGTTCATTTGAAATTCAGATTTTACTAAGTGTCTTGCGCTTTATCTGGCATTTCTGTCCAGGAAGGAGGTCTCCAAAGAAAAATATAAAACTGATAAATTATCTAATGTATTTGAGTGTTTATATTCTTCTAGTGGAGAATTTTGGGATCAAGCAGAGATAAATACAAAACAAAACAGGTGGAGAGTGAGGCAATTATAAAGTTAAAGGAAAGTCAAAGGGTATAAAAGAAAGGAAATGTAATAATAGTATGTTACTTGGCACTGGATTATAAATAATTTTTACTGAGTCCAATTTAAATTCTGAACATTGGAGGAGGAGGAAGTGTGTGTACATTTAGGAGAGGTGTGCAAGGATTAAGACTTTATCTTGCATAGTAGGAATTCAGTGATATATGAAGCTGAAAAACCAAGAAATAACAGTTTAAACATGTTATTTTGAAATTTGGGGGCAAATAATTGAAACAGCAATGAGAAGAAAAGCTACAAGAGATGCAGATGCTGGGTATTTACCCAAAATAATTGAAACAAGAACTTGAACAGTACGTGCATGTTCATAGCAGCGTTATTCACAGCAGCCGAAAGGTGGAAGCAGCCCAAGTGTCCATCACAGATGAATGGATAAACAAAATGTGGTGTATACATACAACGGAATATTATTCAACCTTCAGAAAGAAGGAAATGCTAACACATACTACAACATGGATGAACCTGGAAGATACTATGTTAAGTGAAATAAGCCAGTAACAAAGGAACAAATATTGTATGCTTCCACTTATATGAATTTCCCAGAGTAGTCAAATTCATAGAGAGAAAGTAGAATGGTGGTTGCCAGGGGCTGGGGGTAAGGAGGAATGGGGAGGTAGTGTTTAATGGTTGCAGAGTTTACATTTGGCAAGATTAAAAAGTTCTGGAGATGGGTTGTGGTTGGACAGTAATGTGAAATGTACTTAATGCTACCCTACCAAACCCACTTAAAAATGGTTAAAGTGGTAAATTACCACAAATGGTATACGTTACCACGTATGTTATGTGTTACAAAATTATGTTATGTGTATGTTACTACAATTAAAAAAAGACTTAGAGACGGTTGCCTCTGGAGAGTGGGAATCCGGATGGGAAGAGCAGACTGCTGTTTTTCATAATGTGCTCATAAAGTGTTAGTTGGGTTTTTTTGATGAAGAAAATTCTCCCTGAGGTAAAATCCATTGCCAATCTTCCTTTTTTTTTTTTTTTTTTTTTTTTTTTTTGCTTGAGGAAGATTAGCCCTGAGCTAACATCTGTGCCAGTCTTCCTCTACTTTGTATGTGGGATACCTCCACGCTATGGCTGATGAGTGGAGTAGATCCATGCCCAGGATCTAAACCCACAAACCTAGGCTGCCAAAGTGGAGCACACAGAACTTTAACCACTTGGCCACGGGGCTGGCCCCATAAAGTGTTAATTTTTAAAACTACATTGATGTATGACTTTGGTTTAAAAAGCAATTAGTGATTTATGCAAATATGTATGTGAAAGAATGTTCATCATAGGAAAAAACTGGAAGCAGCCTAAATAACTACCAGTAAGTTTTAGCCTTTAAATTAGCCTTTAAACACAGCCTTTAAAATGATACTGAAAATCAAGGAAATGTGTTTACGGTATATTACGTGGGGGAGAGAAGGGACTAAAAGTCTCAACAGAGCTGTTTGAATCCAGTGATTTGGTCTTTTTTTTAATCTGATTAAACTGAATGGTTTTTGTTTACTAAAATAGTCTTAATGGCTGATTGTTAGGTATGTATGTGGCCTTGTCATAAAAATACTCTGAATTTAATTCTTAAAGGAGGAGAATGGCAAACCAGTTAAATCTCAGGGAATTCCTACTGCGTGTCCAGTTTCACGATCCTCAAATGAAGCAACTTCCCCATACCATTCCCGACGAAGGATGAGGAAACTTCGAGATCATAGTGTCCGCACTCCTTCCAATCTAGACATTCTAGAGCTCCACACAAGGGAAGTCCTCAGAAGACTAGAGATGTGTCCGTGGGAAGAGGCAAGTATTATGTCTCATGATTACGAAAAGAGACTCAGTTGTTCCTGAAAGTTCTTTTGAAGGATAATGAAAAGCGAACAGTCGGGCCATCCTGGTTCTCTGACTTGGCTTAGGGGTTGTGGAGTCAACAGTACTTGAGCCGTGACAGGGCCTTGCTTCAGCTTTCTCAGCGTCAGTGTGGAGTAGGATGAAGAGACCTCCTTTATTTGCTGACGTGTTTGAGTGTTTACCAAATGCCACATGCTCTTCTAGGCTCCAGGGAAGATACCAGAGTGAGAAAAACTTGAGTCCCTGCCGTTGGGTAGCTTCCATCTTAGCTCAAGTTGGAAGGATGGGAGACAAAGAGACATACTAAAATAATATAATTTCAGAGGACGAGTGTTAGGAAGGAAGCCGAAACAATAAAGCAAGAGAATAAAGGGGCAGGGGTGGCTGGCTACTTTAGCTCTGGTGGTCAGAGTGCTTCCAGCATTTGAACTGACATTTAAATAATGGAAGAAATTGGATGGATACACAGATTTGAGGAAAAGTGTGTGGGCAGAGGGAAGAGTAAGTGCAAAAAGCCTGTCCCTGACCTGACAGCATCAGCATGGTTGACTGGGAGACTTAGAATAAACCCATTAAAGTCTGAGAAATGCTGCCTAATGGACAAAGGGGAGGAGGAGTGGGGCAGTAATGAGATCAGTGTAGAGCCTTTGTAAAACATGGTAAGGAGTTTGTGGTGAGAGCTGTATCATCCATAGTTTTACATTTTAGTAGAGGATAGGCAGTAATTTAAAATGAATAAGATAGGGATATCTCTGGATTAAAATATTTTTAAAAGTTACATAGAAATTAGAACTTTCTCAAATATTTTAAGTTTTATGTAATTGTATTTATACTATTTTAAGCTTTCGTTCTTCTAAACCTCCTTAACTCATAGCCATCTGGGAGAAGATTGAGCTTATTATGAAAGGTTCTTTTTATTATTAAAGAAAAAAATTACCACAAAAAGGGAATATTCTGTATTAAAAACCAGCTATTCTTGTGCCTTTATGTCACATGGTGGCCTTTGTTCCTATTGATAACAGTGTGGTGACCTATAGGTCGCTGACCGTGTCTGGTGGGCGGACTAGGGGTTAGGTCAAGGATGGGGTGACTGGGGAGGACCCAGTTGCTAGCCCTTCAGCAGGAAGAAGCAGAGAAAAGAGAATTAAAGTACATGATTGCAGTGCTTCTCCAGCTCGTCAGCTTTCTGCAAGAGTGAACTGTCTTTGAATTTGCTTTATGCAGATTTTACATTCTGCTTTATAGAATGTGTTTTATGGTTAACGGCCCTACAGAAAGATGAGCCATATTCATGCTTTGGTTTTAGGAACCATTTAGCTTTGATGCCACACCACTGCATGGCACTAGCCTGGGCAGGTGCCCAGCACAGCTGGGGATGCAGGGCCGTGGGGGGAGGTGGTGGTATACTGTTTTCCTTTAGTCAGGCAGGTATATTTGAGGGCGGAGGTTAAGTAAGTTCTGTTTTTGTACTTTAAGGATATCTTGAGCTCTAAACTCAATGGAAAATTCAACAAACATCTCCAGCCATCTTCCACAGTACCTGAATGGAGGGCGAAAGATAATGACCTACGATTACTGCTGACAAATGGAAGGATAATTAAGTATGTAAAGTAGATCAAAGTGTCAAACAGATTTGTTTTCAGTCGATTTCCTCTGTTCATTTAATCCCTAGGCCATACAATTTGCACACTTAATTGAAATATGGGGAAAGTGTCTCTCTTCTCCACTCTCTCTGTAAATTAAGGGGGAGGGTATACCATTTGGCTACATAGTTGCAGTGTTTTCTGACTTGGTTATTTTTCTCTGTATACAGAGATGAGAGACAGCCCTTCGCAGATCAAAGTCTTTATACAGCAGATAGTGAAAACGAAGAGGATAAGAGAAGGACAAAAAAGGCAAAAATGAAAATAGAAGAGATTTCACGAATAGAGGGGATGGAGAATGAAGAATCTCAAAAACCACTTAAGAGTATGTTTGTTTTAATGGTCATTTTAAAGGTCTGTTCATTACTAATGTGATAATATGTAAAGTAACTTGGTAATTTTAAAGTTCTTAAATTTGTAGCAGGATCGAAAATTTTTGTCTCTAAATACTCTTTTGAGAAATCTGAAGTATTTCTGAGTAGTTTATTCATCAGGGAACTGCTGACTGTGAATGCCAAGTGAAGTGTAGTGTCCAGGGAAGGTGCTGCTGATGACGAGGATGTGTGCTGGTCAGTGACACCCTCGTCTAGTGACAGTTTTTGCAAGAGTCACATGAAAGCTCATGCATTTTATGGGCCTCTAGTCCAAATAATAAAACAGTTGCAAATTTAAAACAATTTCATCAATAATTTTAGCTAACATGTATGTGGTTTTCAGAATTAGGAGACATATATAATTGGCTGATCTGAAGCTATTAGTAATCCATGTGCTGTTTTGCTTTATTGCCTATTGACAAGAAGGCCTCTACTTGGTTATTAATCTGTTATTATCAGTGTCACAAATCGTAACACCTCCTCCTCGAGATTTTTTTTTCAATAGTCTTAATTTCTCAACATTTTTCAGGGCCTCCATCTACTTTTCTATTTTAAAAAGTAGTTAAATATTTTGGTACTTGACAAGTAAATATTCCGGATAATTAGCATCATTTAGTCCATGTTGAATAGCTCAATTTCCAGGTAAGTTTAGTATTGCTGTAGTCAGTGATTCTGCGTTTGCTCACATGCCGGGGTAAAGGCAGCTAGTCAATAGGATTCATCAAACGGTTGCCACGTGGTAGTGCCGCGTGGAAGAGGGAGGCAGTGGTAAAGCCTGGTTTACAAGCTTGTGGAATTCACTACCTACGTGAATGCTTTCTAGGTTTAGGAGAGTCATCTTTTTGTTTTCTGTTAAGAGAAATTATGCAAAAGGGAAAGTAAAAAGCATCTTGTAACTAATTTTACTGTTGGAGATTTTTTTCTGGAAAGAAATGTAACATGGTCAACCCACCCAAATAAGGGATATATGATCATGTTCAATAAATACCGTAAATGTTTTAAGAATCTTGATCAATTAGGGAGGAAGTCCTGGGGGAAGAAAGAAATGATGACGAAAGCAGTGAAAAAGGATGGAGCAGGCACAATGAGACCTATCACAAAGCTAGACAGGCTTTAGATGTCACCATGGTCATAAAAGTCTAACGACTTTCTGTTTTTCTCTCATCCTTTCCCTTCTCAGGGTTTTTTACAAGTGTAAAATCAGAACTCAGGAATCGATCATCAGAATATTCTGATATTTCTGATTCAGAAGACTCGGGACCTGATTGCGCTGCACTGGTATGCCCCAAACCCTGTACCTTGTGCACTGTTTGATGGAAAGATGAACACCTGCTTTCCTTCTCGTAGAAGGAAAGTGAATGACAGCTCTTCCCAAAGTCTATCCTATGCCCTTTGTGGCCCAGTGTCTTCCTTATAGTGGTAATTACACGCCCATACGCATATCGTTGTGTGACTACTTACATTTGATAAATGTAGCTTTGGTCTGCTTTTGTAAAGGGTGGAGGGAGATACTGTTCTTATGTTTCTCATATTTCTCATAGGTTATTTATTTTGCCTTAAAGAAAACCTGTACTGTGTTCTTTACTGAGAAATTATGTTACTGTAGTTACTAGAGATTTTCAGTTTTTCATATGAAATACAGAAATAATTCTGTGATAAGATTCTAACTTTCCCTAGATAGATAAAGTGGTTTTGATTAGTTTGTACAGACTTGCTCAGATTTCTTATTGTAGGTTCGTTTCTGTTTAATTGTTTATTATCTCAGAAAAATAATTTTACCACTGAAGAGTCTGAAAGTTCAGGTGATGAAAAGAAACAAGAAATAACGTCAAACTTTATGGAGGAATCTAATGTGATGAGGAGCTTCCTTCAAAAGAGCCAGAAGCCGTCTAGAAGTGAAATTCCAGTTAAAAGGTAGGCTTGCTGGTGGTAGTAGTCTTATGTAATGTTGTGATATAAACGACATGAAAACGTTTTTTTAGTTTTAAATTTTCCCAAAGATTTCCTTAGAATAAATAGACTCCTTTTTTTTCTGTGATGATCTGCTCTTTAGGGAGTGTCCTACCTCGACGAGCACAGAGGAAGAAGCTATTCAGGGCATGCTGTCCATGGCAGGGTTGCACTATTCCCCATGTTTACAGAGGCAGATACAAAGCACAGACTGCAGTGGTGAAGGAAACTCCCTCCAGGATCCCAGCAGCTGCCACAGTAGTAACCATGAAGTTAGGCAGTTGTATCGTTACGATAAACCAGTGGAATGTGGTAAGAAACATAAATTATCAGTCTCTAAAAAGTAACATATGACCCCCCACTTAATAGCTCTATAATCCTCATTGAGGTTAGAGATTATGATAAGAACTGTTTATTGCACATCTGTAGTTGGAAATGGTGTTAAGCATATGGGCCAAGAAATACATAATGTTAACAAATGTAAAACAATGATGTTAACAAATGTAAAATACAAGTATGTAAAATGCAAGTATAAGAACTAAAAACGTAAGTTAACAGGTTAAGAGTTGTGTTCACTGGCATAATTCTACTATTGCTGTTGCGAGACACTGTTACTTCCCTTTCATAAGTTGATCAGGGTGGAAGGAATGTTTTGGTGTCTTAAATGCTCTGCTAAACTGGAACAATCAAAATCAACCCTTTTTCCTTTTATGGGAGAGGGAACAAGTTTTGAACTCTTTCTGACTGAAGATATTCTCTCTCCTACTTGAAAACAAAGTATTAGCAAAGAGAGAAGACTCCGTGGCGATATCAGTGATGCCACCTAGTGTTTTCTTTTCTGCGCCTTTAGGGAAAAATTTTGTTTCCCTGAAAGCCTGAGGAGGATTGGGGAGAAGATGGTACTACATTAAAACTGAGTGCCTATTATAGAAGTTGTGTTCATTTCTGTCTAATTGTGTCCGCTACGTACCACGAGCTTGACATTATTTCACTTAACTCTTGAAACAACATTTTGATATACATAATACAACTTTTACATGTAAACTAGAAAAGGTTTAGTGAAGTTAATTTAACTTGCCCATACTTACAAAGCTGTTATTCAGTGGTATTGGAATTTGAACCCAGGATGATCTAATCTCAAAATCTTTGCATATTGTTTAAGAGGAAACTGAGGTTTAGACAGGTTAAATAACTTGCCTGAAGATGCATTGGTAATGGAAGAACTCAGATTCAAATCTGGTTTGTCTGACTTTTCACTACACCATTCTATCTCCCTGTAATCTCTTGGGTCCCTTGAAAAGAAAGCTTCTATGGAAATACTACTACAAAATTCAGGCAAAGGTATGTCTTTATTCTATATGGGAAAATATGCCATTTTTAGAGACAGTGTATTACATTTGGTTTTACATCTACAACAGATGGCCATAGAATTTGACTCTAGATCTTCCGGCATCTGACATAAAACCTGTCCCATAAAGACGGTCTTTGAGAGAATTGAAAGAATTAACATGTTAGGTTGTGAGCTGGTGACTGGCAGAGGGAAAGGAGTGTGCTGAAAGTGTATGAGTAAATACCTAAAGAGTTAATGTATTAATTTTTTAATAAAATGTCAACATAAATTTGCTTTCAATTTTAAGCATTAGGCTAACTCTGTTCTTTATAATCAACTTTGTGCAGAGGTAATTTAACTAAAACTTCTCTTTAGGATACCATGTCAAGACTGAAGATCAAGACTTGAGGAGTTCTTCCTGGGTTAAACAATTCGATACAACTTCCAGATTTAATCTTCAGGTATATTCAAGGTTTGAAACACTAAAAGGAGATTTAGAATTGTTATTAATTCTGTTTTTGCTTTCTTTTTTTAAACTGCAACCAGTGTTCAACCATTAGATCTGGAAAGCTAAAAAATTACAATTAAGTGCACATTTGAACAACTATCCATTTTTAGGGATTCTGGTATAATGACTAGTGCGAAGCTCATGGATGGAATGTGATCTTGAAAAGAAAAGCTTATTCAAGGAAGTAGTTAAAAACTCCTGGCTGCCACCACTTTTAGGTTATTTCTGGCTAGGATGAAACAGAAAAGAAAAAGAAGTACTATGACCATCTCTTTTTAATCTCTGACATTGTTTCTTGAACATTTTTAGACACTAAATTTCTTTGAGAATTTGATGACAGTTACGGACTCTCTTTCCAGAAAAATGTTCATCCATAAACACTGATGTTTGCTTACATTTTCTTATGGTGCCTCGCCCCCACCCCAGACCATCCATTGACTCCATCTTAAGAACCCCTGCTCCAAGAGAAGACACTTGGTGTCCTAGGATCCTAGCGTATTAATGCTTAATCCAAACAAAGTGAATCCAAAGTAGCTTTTTAAAAAACCAAAACTTTGCCAGTAGCACCAAACAAGGAAAGCAATACGACCTTTTGCTGCAAACCTTGGAAAATGACAGCCAAAGAATCAAAATTCTCGTGGGACAGAATGAAGTCCCCAAACGTCCCCAACCTAAAGCATACTTTTAGTAGTGGACTTATGGGTGGTTTTAATTTTCTTCATTTGGCATGTCTATATTTTCTAAATACTTATCAATTACTTTTACAAGAAAAAGAGCCAAGTTATTTTTTTAAGGCAAAGTTTTGTGAGTACAAGTTCTTTTAATAGAAGGATATGCTCCAGAGTCAAAAGTCAAGTAAGAAATCCCTTAACTATTAATAATTCAATTATTCAGTGTATGATTTTATAGTGCCTCATTGGTCATAAAGTTTATAACTTACTAGCATTATAGGATTCAGTATTAAAAGTAAGCTATTATTTAAATCTAGCTGTTGCTTTTATAATTGTCTTTGAAAATAAAGTAGTAGAGGATAAATGACTAGCAAGATCTCCTTAGAGAAAATCTAATTTATTTTGCCTGCTAGAGAGGTATTGTAGAGAGGCATGTCAAATCATAATTTAAAGACTAATTTAAAGCAAATCTGTGTTTAATGTTTTTTTTTTATTAAGATTATGATAGATTACAACCTTGTGAGATTTCAGTTGTACATTATTGTTAGTAATGTTGTGGGTACATCACTTCACCCTTTGTGCCCTCCCCCCACCCCTCCTTTTCCCTGGTAACCACCGATCGGTTCTCCTTGTCTATATGTTAACTTCCACCTGTAAGTGGAGTCATATAGAGTTCGTCTTTCTCTGTCTGGCTTATTTCGCTTAACATAATACCCTCAAGGTCCATCCATGTTGATGCGAATGGAACAATTTGGTCCTTTTTATGGCTGAGTAGTATTCCATTGTGTATATATACCATATCTTCTTTATCCAGTCATCAGTTTCTGGGCAGTTAGGTCTTGGCTATTGTAAATAATGCTGCGATGAACATAGGGGTGCATGGGACTCTTGGGATTGCTGATTTCAGGTTCTTAGGATAGATACGCAGTAGTGGGATGGCTGGGTCATAGGGTATTTCTATTTTTAACTTTTTGAGAAATCTCCATACTGTTTTCCATAGTGGCTGCACTAGTTTGCATTCCCACCAACAGTGTATGAGGGTTCCTTTTTCTCCACAACCTCTCCAACATTTGTCACTCTTGGTTTTGGATATTTTTGCCAATCTAACGGGTGTAAGGTGGTATCTTAGTGTAGTTTTGATTTGCATTTCCCTGATGATAAGTGATGATGAACATCTTTTCATGTGTCTATTGGCCATACTTATATCTTCTTTGGAGAAATGTCTGTTCATGTCCTCTGCCCATTTTTTGATTGGGTTGTTTGTTTTTTTGTTGTTAAGCTGTGTGAATTCTTTGTATATTATGGAGATTAATCCTTTGTCGGATAAGTAGCTTGTAAATATTTTTTCCCAATTAGTGGGCTGTTTTTTTGTTTCAATCCTGTTTTCCCTTGCCTTGAAGAAACTCTTTAGTTTGATGAAGTCCCATTTGTTTATTCTTTCTATTATTTCCCTCATCTGAGGAGTTATAGTGTCCGAAAAGATTCTTTTGAAACTGATGTCAAAGAGTGTACTGCCTATATTTTCTTCTAGAAGACTTATTGTTTCAGGCCTAATCTTTAGGTCTTTGATCCATTTTGAGTTTATTTTTGTGAATGGTGAAAAAGAATGGTCAATTTTCATTCTTTTACATGTGGCTGTCCAGTTTTCCCAGCACCATTTGTTGAAGAGACTTTCTTTTCTCCATTGTACGCCCTCAGCGCCTTTGTCAAAGATTAGCTGTCCATAGATGTGTTGTTTTATCTCTGGGCTTTCAATTCTGTTCCATTGATCTGTGCACCTGTTTTTGTACCAGTACCATGCTCTTTTGATCACTGTAGCTTTGTAGTATGTTTTGAAATCGGGGATTGTGATGCCTCCGGCTTTGTTTTTCTTACTCAGGATTGCTTTAGCAATTCGTGGTCTTTTGCTGCCCCATATGAATTTTAGGATTCTTTGTTCAATTTCTGTAAAGAATGTCCTTGGGATTCTGATTGAGATAGCATTGAATCTGTAGATTGCTTTAGGTAGTATGGACATTTTAACTATGTTTATTCTTCCAATCCATGTGCATGGAATGTCTTTCCATTTCTTTATGTCAGCGTCAATTTCTTTCAAGAAAGTCTTGCAGTTTTCATTGTATAAATCTTTCACTTCCTTGGTTAAATTTATCCCAAGGTATTTTATTCTTTTTGTCACGATTGTGAATGCGATTGAGTTCTTGAGTTCTTTTTCTGTTGATTCATTGTTAGTGTGTAGAAATGCTACTGATTTACGTATGTTGATTTTATACCCTGCAACTTTGCTGTAGCTGTTGATTGTTTCTAATAGTTTTCCTATGGATTCTTTGGGGTTTTCTATATATAAGATCATGTCGTCTGCAAACAGCGAGAGTTTTACTTCTTCATTGCCTATTTAGATTCCTTTTATTTCTTTTTCCTGCCGAATTGCTCTGGCCAACACCTCCAGTACTATGTTGAATAGGAGTGGTGAAAGTGGGCACCCTTGTCTTGTTCCTGTCCTCAGAGGGATGGCTTTCAGTTTTTGTCCATTGAGTATGATATTGGCTGTGGGTTTGTCATATATGGCCTTTATTATGTTGAGGTACTTTCCTTCTATACCCATTTTATTGAGGGTTTTTATCATAAATGGTTGTTGGATCTTGTCGAATGATCCATTTGATGGATCATTCGATATTGAGGATATTGAGATGATCATGTGGTTTCTGTTTCTCATTTTGTTAATGTAGTATATCACGTTGATTGACTTGCGGATGTTGAACCATCCCTGTGTCCCTGGTATAAATCCCACTTGATCATGGTGTGTAATCTTTTTGATGTATTGCTGTATTCGGTTTGCCAGAATTTTGTTGAGGATTTTTGCATCTATGTTCATCAGTGATATCGGCCTGTAGTTCTCCTTCTTTGTGTTGTCCTTGTCAGGTTTGGGGATCAGAGTGATGTTGGCTTCATAGAATGTGTTAGGGAGTACTCCATCTTCCTCAATTTTCTGGAATAGTTTGAGAAGGATAGGTATTAAATCTTCTTTGAATGTTTGGTAGAGTTCTCCAGAGAAGCCATCTGGTCCTGGACTCTTATTTTTAGGGAGGTTTTTGATTACTGTTTCTATTTCTTTACTTGTGATTGGCCTATTCAGATTCTCCATTTCTTCCTACTTCAGTTTGGGGAGGTTGTAAGAGTCCAGGAATTTGTCCGTTTCTTCTAGGTTGTTCAATTTGTTGGCATATAGTTTTTCATAGTATTCTCTTATGATCCCCTGTATTTCTTTGGTATCTGTTGTGATTTCTCCTCTCTCATTCCTAATTTTATTTATTTGAGATTTCGCTCTTCTTTTCTTGGTGAGTCTGGCTAAGGGTTTGTCGATTTTGTTAATTTTTTTGAAGAACCAACTCTTTGTTTCATTGATCCATTCTACTGTCTTTTTAGTTTCAATATCGTTTATTTCTGCTCTTATTTTTATTATTTCCCTCCTTCTACTGACTCTGGGCTTTGTTTGTTGTTCTTTTTCTAATTCTGTTAGGTGTCGTTTGAGGTTGCTTATGTGAGCTTTTTCTTGTTTAGTGAGGTGAACCTGTATTGCAATGAATTTCCCTCTTAGGACTGCTTTTGCTGCATCCCAAATGATTTGGTGTGACGTGTTCTCATTTTCATTTGTCTCCAGATAATATTTGATTTCTTCTTTAGTTTCTTCAATAATCCATTGTTTGTTCAGTAGCGTGTTGTTTAGTCTCCACATTTTTGCACCTTTCTCTGCTTTATTCTTGTAGTTGATTTCTAGTTTCATAGCATTATAATTGGAAAAGATGCTTGATATTATTTCAACTCTCTTGTATTTATTGATGCTTGCTTTGTTTCCCAAAATATGGTCTATTCTTGAGAATGATCCATGTGCACTTGAGAAGAATGTGTAACCTGCTGTTTTTGGATGAAGTGTTCTATATATATCTATTAAGTCCATCTGGTCTAATTTTTCATTTAATTCTATAATTTTCTTGTTGATTTTCTGTCTGGATGTTCTATCCATTGGTGTTAATGGGGTGTTGAGGTCCCTTACTATTATTGTATTGTTGTTGATGTCTTCTTTTAGTTCTGTTAAGAGTTGCTTTACAAATTTTGGTGCTCCTGTGTTGGGTGTGTATATATTTATAAGTGTTATGTCTTCTTGGTGGAGAGTCCCTTTTATCATTATATACTGTCCCTCTTTGTCTTTCTTTATCTGTTTTGCTTTGAAGTCTACT
Source organism: Equus quagga (assembly GCF_021613505.1). Taxonomy (NCBI): domain Eukaryota; kingdom Metazoa; phylum Chordata; class Mammalia; order Perissodactyla; family Equidae; genus Equus; species Equus quagga. The sequence goes on along the minus strand of NC_060274.1, from coordinate 117,733,943 downwards.
TTGTCTTATATTAGTATAGCGACACCTGCTTTCTTTTGTTCATTATTAGCTTGGAGTATTGTCTTCCATCCCTTCACTCTGAGTCTGTGTTTGTCTTTGGGGCTGAGGTGTGTTTCCTGGAGGCAGCATATTGTTGGGTCTTGTTCTTTGATCCGTCCTGCCACTCTGTGTCTTTTGATTGGAGAGTTCAATGCATTTACATTTAGAGTGATTATTGAAATGTGGGGGCCTCCTGCTGCCATTTTATGTCTTGTTTTCCAGTTCTCTTCAATTTCCTTTGTTTCTCGTCCCATGGTTTAGTCTGTTCTGATGGAGAGCTGCTACTCTCTGTTGTTGTCCTTCTACTTATCTCCTTTGCTCTTGGTTTTGGAGCCCCTTTCCTTTTTTTGATTTTTCAGGAATGAGGGTTTTCCTGAGCATTTCTTGAAGAGGAGGTTTTGTGGCAATGAACTCCCTTAATTTTTGTTTATCTGGGAAAGTTTTTATTTCTCCATCGTATTTGAAGGATATTTTCGCTGGGTAGAGAATTCTCGGCTGCAGGTTTTTGTCTTTCAGATTTTTGAATATATCATTCCACTCTCTTCTAGCCTGTAAAGTTTCTGCTGAGAAATCTGCTGATAGCCTGATGGGGGTTCCTTTGTAGGTTAATTTCTTCTGCCTGGCTGCCCTTAGTATTCTCTCCTTGTCGTTGACTTTTGCTAGCTTCACTACTATATGCCTTGGGGTTGGTCTACTTGCATTGATAAAGTTTGGAGATCTATTGGCTTCTGTCACATGAAGTTCCATCTCTCTCCCCAGGTTTGGGAAGTTCTCAGCTATTATTTCTTTGAATAGGCTTTCTGCCCCCTTCTCCCTCTCTTCTCCCTCTGGTATACCTATAATCCTTAGGTTGCATCTCCTAATTGCGTCAGATAATTCTCGGAGAGTTTCTTCATTTCCTTTTAGTCTTAGTTCTCTCTCTTCCTCTGCCTGCAGCATTTCTATATTCCTATCTTCCAAATTGCTAATTCTTTCCTCCATATTATCGGCCCTACTGTTCAGTGCGTCCAGATTTTTCTTAATCTCCACTATTGTGTTCTTCATTTCCAGTATTTCTGTTTGGTTCTTCTTTATAGTATCGAACTCTTTTGTGACATAGCTCCTGAACTCATTGAGTTGTCTATCTGAATTCTCTTTTAATTCATTGAGTTTTTTAATGATGGTTGTTTTGAAGTCATCATCATTTAGGTTATATATTTCATTGTCTTTGGGATTGTTTTCTGTGTGTTTGTCGTTTTCCTTCTGTTCTGGAGATTTAATATATTTTTTCATATTGCTTGATGGTGTAGATTTGTGCCTCTGCATAGAGATAGAGTTTAGTTACTGCTTCCACTTGTTTCTGCTGGTGTGGTGAGGGGACAGCTGTTTATACTGCACCAACCAGGAACCCTATCAGCTGTTGCTAACTGGGCCTGGGCCCCTCCTCATAGTCACAGTGATCCTGTGGGTTCCCTCTTCAGCTGTGGGGGCCGTCACAAGGGGGCTTCAGGCTGCTGGTCCCTACTGTTGCAGACCACCTAGACGTGCTCCCTCCTTAGGGTCTGCAGCGGTGTTATGGGCTTTCCCAGCGGCCAGGGGCAGGATCACTTATATTTGCAGCTCTGTCACTGTCAGCACCCACAAAATCTCACTTGTCCACTATGGGTCACAGCAGAGCTATGAGCAGCTTCTGCAGTCTGTGGTTAGCTCACCTAGCTATGCTACTTTTGTCCCAGGGTCTTCCAGCCTTGTGGTTGCCGGGTGGGTGCTCTCTACTAGTGCTGTGCAGAGGCTATCACTGAGGCTGCTGTGAGACTGTAGAGTTTCCCCCTGGGCTACGGAGCCGGGCTGCTGGAACTCCACCCAGCCTCAGTCCTCTCCCCCAGGATCTCGGGAAGCCCCTTGCCCTGTCTGGGGGATAGCCGGAGACCTTGAGTTCAGTGGCAGCTGGCCGGCTGCTGCCCTGCCTGGGATTCTCCTCTTCGGGACCCTCCCAGTGTTGTGGATGCTGGGCGGGGCCTCTCCACTAATGGCAGGTAGAGACTTTGGCTGCTGCCCGGACGGAACTCCAGAGTTCCCCCCCCGGGCCGTGGAGCCAGCCGCTGGAGCTCCACCCAGCCCCAGTCCTCTCCCAGGAGATCTCCGGTAGTCCTGAGCCCCTCCTGGGCGAAAGCCCGGTCAGTGGAGCTGGCGGCGGCAGCTGGCGGGCTGCCGTGCCGTTTGGGATTCTCTCCGGGAGCCTCCCAGCATTGTGGATGCTAGGCAGGGCCTCTCCGCTAATGGCAGGTAGGGATTTTCCCCGCCGCCTCTGGTGGGTAACTCTGGAGCTTCCCTCTGGGCTTAGGTGTAATTGCGGGGTGCTTAGGTAGGGCTCTGGTCACCTGTTTCCACCGTCGCTCCTCTGGTGTGCGCTCCCTCCTGCCCTTGGTCTGTGGCGATGTTCTGGGGGTGTCCGCTGGAAGAAAGCTGCTTGCAGGTACTAGGCTGTTCGGGGGTCAGGGTCGGAGAGTTTTCCCCTATCTCCACCTCCTCCCGGAGGGAAGTCCATCCGCCTTCTGATGTATAGCAGCGTGGGTCTCTCAGGCATCCTGAGATGCTATATGGATATCCTTTGTTAAGCAAAGTCCAATGAATGTCCAATTAGTTGTAGATTCGAAGGGGGAGAGACAAAGAAGACTACTCACGCTGCCATCTTGGATCTTCACTCTTAATGTTGTTTTTAAAACTTATTTGAGGGGCCGGCTCTGTGGCTGAGTGGTTAAGTTCGCGCGCTCCGCTGCGGCGGCCCAGGGTTCGGATCCTGGGCGCAGACGTGGCACCACTTGTCAGGCCGTGTTGAGGTGGCGTCCCACATCCCACAACTAGAAGGACGTGCAACTAAGATATACAACTGTGTATGGGGGGGGGTTGGGGAGATAAAGCAGAAAAAAAAAAAAAGATTGGCAACAGTTGTTAGCCCAGGTGCCAATCCTTAAAAAAAAAAGAAAAAGAAGATTGGCAACAGTTGTTAGCCTAGGTGGCAATCTTTAAAAAAAATTAAAAAAAAAAAAAAACTTACTTGACCATTCCAGAATCAGAAATTTATTTTACATCACGCACCCCCCTCATAAAACTAGTTTAATGAAACATCACATCTGCAGTATGCTCTTTTCAAGTTTGTGTTTTCCTTTCTCTTTTAATTGTGGTCATGACTGTCTCTGTTGATTTCAAGACCCACCAATCAGTAGCACTTCATTTGTTTTGTTCCTGACAGTTCACTCAGTAATCCTAAGAGACTGAAGGAAGAATTGTTAGAGGAAAACCAGACTTGGGGCTAAAGATCTAGGGATTTTTTTAACAAACAACTTAAATACAGTGGAGATGAACCTTACAGAAGTTAGGTTCTAAAAAAGATGGTACGTTGCACCATGAAAGAGATATGGGAACTGTGACATGCTGAGGAAGTGGTAGGTCCGCATCTCATCCATGTGTTCCTTCCATGGCACATGGGAGCACGTGCTGACTGAGTTCAGGAGGCTTTGTTTAAGTTATTCATATTCTCTCTATATATTTATTTTTATATATATATATTTTTAACATTTTCTTCTTGACTCAAGTTATAATGCAACTTCAAGACTTGAATCCTTCAGAGCTGTTATGTTTTGGAATGAGACGCCCATCATGAAGGGGTGGTCTTCTGTGGCTACTACATGTTAAGAAAACCAAAGTTTAGTAGTCTATTTCTTCTATCTCTTGACTTGCTAATGCATAGAGAGGTTAAATACCTCACTTATCTTAAAGGAACTCTGAAAATTCAGCCTTATTTCCTTCCTCCTCCTTTAGGATCTAAGTAGAGGCCAGAAATGCATCAAAAAGGAAGGTTCATCAGAAATCAGTCAGAAGGTACAAAGTAGGAATTCTGTGGACAGCAGTGGCTCAAGCCCTCAGAATGGAAAGTATACGCAGAATTCAAGCTTGATTTCAGGGGCATGCCAGATCAGTAATGGCAGTATAAGCCCAGAAAGGCCAGTTGGTGAAACTTCCTTTTCAGTGCCCCTTCACCCCACCAAGAGACCTGCGTCAAATCCGCCACCTATCAGCAACCAAGCAACGAAAGGTAACTGTTACCTCTTTGTAGGTTAAGTGTATTTCTGACTCGGTCAGAGGGTGGTAGTGGCAGTTTAGATAGACATAGTCTCTCACTCAAGTTGCTTACAGCCTGATGCATTACGGACAGCATGGTCATTGTGGTATGCACAGGTTACTGTGAGAACAGAAGGAGGATTCCTCAGTCAACCCTGAGCATCAGGGCTTTCTGATCAGGCTTTCTGGAGGAGGAGGTAGATCCTGAAAAGGATGGTAAGGGGTTAGCCATGCTGAGTTGGGAGAAGTGACAGGACAGACAGCATTGAAGGCTAAGGAAATAGTATGACCTATGGCACAAAGGGGAGAAACAGTCCATGGGGTATTTATGAAACTTCAGGCAGTTTTGGTGCAGAAGCACAGTTTGATACAGGATATGGTAAGAGCTCATGCTGAAGAGATGGGGGGGATCACACTGTGGAAAGGCCTTGTAGGTCTTGTGAAGGAGGTGGGCCTTTATCTCTCGTGTGATCAGATGGTGGAAGGGTTTTAAACAGTGGAATTCCAAGATTGTGACTTTGCCCATTCAGAACACTTAAAAGGCTTCCCTGCCATGTTGCTCTCCCTAAAGTCTTCCAGGTGCCATCTGTCAAGTATGACTTTCATTATGATTTACACTGTTGTTGGTGTTTTATAGGTAAACGTCCAAAAAAAGGAATGGCAACAGCCAAGCAACGTCTTGGGAAGATCCTTAAGTTGAACAGAAATGGCCATGCACGTTTCTTTGTGTGATGGAGCTGCTGCTGTGGCCACTCTTCCCTTTGGAGACCAGTCTTGGGGGTGCAGGAGCCTGGAGCTTCCGCTGTGCCCCCGCCTGAAGCAGTCTGCATGTACAGTAGTGAACACTGCCTGAAGAACAACGTGAACCGATGCTGCATTTTCACTGTGCCACACCCACTCAGCAATAACCGTTTGGACCTGGTGGGGGGAGAGGAAGAAGGAGGTTAGAACCTTAAAAAGAGACCTTGAACTGGAAAGGGTCTCTTGTCAGGGCTTGAATTTCATTTTGTTGTTGGTAGTGTCTTGATTTATTTTCAGTGGTAGGGTAAAGAATTATCAATAATTTATTTAACAGATTTTTTTTTTAAAGTTAACAGCTTTTAAATTCTTTCTTTTTTAAGCTATTTATTTGGAAGATTTCTGGAGAAATATCTCACTAATTTAGATTTAAGAATGTGAAGGTTTTTAAATTATTTTTGATAGTGTGTGTGTTACATGTGGGGAAGAGCCACGGTAACAGTAACTAGTCTGGACTCTTAAATTTGATATTCAGGTTAAAGTCTTAAACAGGGATTTGATGCATTAATTATTTTAAATTAAGATGTATATGAAAATCATTTTATTTTATATATTTCATGTGTTTTTTATAAGCTATTAGCTTCGCTTTTGCTAACATCCAAGGTGCATACTGTTACCCAGGTTGGTTGATTACCTTATACCCCCCCCGCCTCTGCACTCCCCAGCATTTTGTGACGACACAACAAGACTCTTCTCTTTGCAGGGAAACACTTTCGTAGCCAATATGTAGGAACTACATAAAGATCCCACATTTCTCATTTCATTTGACATTGCAGTTTTCTTCTAAATATAACAATAGGCTTCTTGCTTTTCATTTTTTGCTGATATCTGGGTCCCAAAGAGAACAGCTTTAATATCTTTTTCCTACTTGTGGGAAAAGTATTATAAGTTTGGTTAAGTTGTCATGTTTGTAGTTTTTCAAATACATTTGTAACTACAGAGGGCCTTCTTCATACTGCTGGTGTTGGAGGGCAGGACCAACACCTGCCACAGAGGTTATATTTTATGATGCTCTTATTCTGTGTACCTAACTTGTTGGAAAATATGAAATATGATTTGACTTAGTATATTCAAATCTGCATAATAAGCCGTAATCTAATAGGACTATACTATATTAAGTTGTATAGAAGCAAGCATGTTGGAGTAGATCTTTTGGGTGTGTGTGTGTGTGTGTGTGTTTAGCTTTTTATTTCTTAGCCTTCTAAAGAATTATCTCAGATATACGGATTTAATATGGGTGCTTCTTGCAGTTTCTTCCATCTATCCCAACTTAACCAGTACGTATGGAGGTTAAATATCTGGTTGAGCTTTAAGGAATCATTTATCTCCTTTATGCAGTTTTTACTAAATGCCAGTTTTCAGTTGCTCGTAATAGCTTATATTTTCCATTTCCCCCCCCTCCCCCCCCCATGGCATAAAAATAAGTGATTTCTGAGAGTGGGATGGAGATATTCCCAATCCTGACAATAGAGCATTTTACAAATTCCTACAAAGAAAATATAGGCAAATAGGATAAAATTTATTTTTCTGGAGAAGAAATGTGGCCATTTTATAGATTTTTCTTTTTTTTTGCTCAGCAAAGTAGTGGGACTTTCCCTTCTGTATTAAGTATCACATGAAGAGCTAAGAAAAAAATCTATACCATCGTCTTTCATGGTTGCATTCAAATGTGTAGTTTCAGAGAGAAATATTTCTTACTTTATCTTCATTCCAATATTTCATGGAATAAATATGAAATAGCTTATGAATTAGCCTTTTTGGTCCAAGTGACTGGACCAAAGTCTGGGTCTTATCTGGGTGTCAGGAAGAAGAATTATTATGGAAATACTAAATGTCTATAAATGGCCTACTTAAACTCTTCTACACTAGGCCAAAACTAGTTAGGAGATGGGTACAGTCAGTTATTTGATTGATCGTTGGATCTCAAGATGTCAAAAATTTGGGTTTGACTAATTCTCCCACCTTCCCCACACAATATATTACTGTGATGTTTTAGTTTTCTGTAGACACTGTTTTAGTGTTACAGTACACATGTTTTTTGTTTTGGTTTAAGAAGTAAAAGTTATAATTTCTTTTTCCAGCTACATCATCATCTGAGTTCTTTTGTTTTCTTTGCATTTTTCACAGCTCTGAGTATTTTTAATTACCTTACTTTTTTTCTTTAGCTATAAAAATTAGAATAAAACAATTTATTCTTATGAATTAAAATTGTGGCCAGTGTCCACCCTGTGTACTTAGGCCGGTAAATACTAATTTTAAGTAGCCAGTATGTGGAATTTTTAAGTGAAGGTACTGTGGATTTGTTTTTGGCAGTTTTAGCTCATTACTTGGCTAAGTTAAAAAAAACTTCCAGTAAGGTAATATAACCACTAAAACAGAATACATGTATCTTTTTCTGAGTTGGTAGAAATTCAGCCACTCATCCAGTGACTTTCCTAGTCAAACCTCTTGTAAAGGTCCTTGCTGTGATGCGTCCCTTTATCTCAAGGAAATGCCTGAACTTGGAGGTGACTGCAGCCCATATCTGGACTCCACTGTAATAGACAACATTTCGTCTTTCCCTCAGTCTCATTTATAAACAGTACTACCTACAGACACTGCAACTTAGACAGGAAAACAGCAGTAGTGGCATTTAGCTAGTTATAAGGAAATAGAAATAGATAAAACAATTATGATTTAATATATGCAATTTTAATTGTAGTAGTAGATAATTTTCCTGTATTGATTCAAATAAGTGACTTCTGTTCACTTAGTATCCACTGTACTGTAATTCATGATGTCACATCATAATATGCTCTCCAGTATTGATTAATGATGTAAACAGTACAAACCTGACAATTTATAATAGTTCAGTATCCTAGAAATCCATTGAACTTCACAAGCAGTTAATTTTTAAAGCAAACAAAATTGAGAATTCTGACCAAAATCATCTTATAAACTCAGAGAGAAAACAAGCCCATCTTTATCACTACTTAAACACTTAGCTAGAATACTGTTCTATTTTTTAATAATCCTAATTATTACCTTTTTAATGAACTCTATTCATATGAGATCAGCAGGTGTTTCTCAAACATCTACTATGTGCCCAACACTACTTAGTATTGTGGGGGAATATAAAGTTGAAGTTGTGGTCTCTGCCCTCGAAGGTATCTTCTCCAGGACATAAGCAGTATTATTTTCACTTCTAAGCACACTAAAGCAAAAGAGGACCCATTCATTGGAAAAAAAAAAAAGGCATAACTTTATTAGTTTCAACTGAGATATACTATACAACTATAGAAATGGAAGTATAAAACATTTTTAATTTTTAAACTTTAAAAAATATTTCAAAAGCTAATAATTTCATGTTGGTAATAGAGAGGCATGGTGTAGCATGGAAGGGAGCAGAAGACCTGGGTTTTTGTCCAAGTTTTGCCATTTATATATCAGCTATGTGACCCTGAATAAGTCACTTATTCCCTCTGAGCCTTAGTTTTCTCATTTGTAAGTGTGGATAAAAATGCAGTAAAGAAAAGTATTCTTTAATCTATTGACACTTCATACTTGCAGAGACCTTATCGTTATTTAATTTACAACTAGTAATTAATGAATGCACATTTATATGCATTTTTAAATGAAAACTGCTGTTACTCATAAAATTTAATTCATATTAAATATATGCCCAGAGCATGCTACCTAAAATATCTGAAGAATCTCTAACAAGGTGCTGAATTAAAATCAAAATCAGTGGTTGAAGTGAAAGAAGAAGAAGTGAGATAGTTTATGGATAAGAGTAGAATGTTTATCCTCGAGTAACCATTAAGACAATTTCAAGTAATTGGAAGATGGACTTCGGTTTTTCTCAAGAGGAGTTAGGACAGTAATGCTCCACAGATTCTGCATACTCTTCAGGCACTAGATAAAAGGAAAATAAGTCATGGAATTAAAATGATTTACCAACTACCCATGGAACTAGGGGGAAAAAATAAGGTGGTTAGAGAGCTGAAAGTCAACAAAGACAGCTCAGGGTTGGCTAACAACGCTTGTTGGGTAGAGAGAGAACCCACTGGTAATGGAAGAGCAGAGGCTCAACTGGACATCTTCAAAAGAAAAGATTTTTTCTGTGGTGATAAGACTACTCCCCAAGGAGTCGATGAGTGAGTGTATGGCCCAGTACACTACTGCCGGAAGTAACTATTGCAGTGTATAGGCATTTTATGATTTCCTATTAAGAGATGAGGGCTTCATAATGTAAATCTGAAATTTTTTAAAAAATTCATTTTTCTCATTAAATGTTAAGCTAATTGCTCCCTCCAAAAAGAGAAGCTGAAGATCACCAGTCATTTTCATATGCCTTAGACCTTCATCTAAAGCAATCTTGAGCCTCAGATCTTTAGCTTAGGAAAAGAGTGTCACCAGTAAGTAAGGGAGACAAATGAAACCCAGATAGGGCAGTGACTGGGCCTGGGTCACAGTGGATCCTAGACCTCTGGTACTCGCTTCCTAACACAGCCCCTGTTCTGTGATTCGGCAGCCTCTGCTCTTCCTGTGGTGGCTGATATGCTTCCTAGAAGCCAGCTGGAAAGAAGGGGAAGAAGGGAGATACTCACTACATTGCTGTTGGATGTAATGTAATTTAATATGTAGCCTTACTAAAAGTCCTTCCCTTATTTTAATTTGTTTTTCAGTGAACATTGTGCCATAACTCAAATATTTGATATCCCTTACATAAACAAATTTTTAAAATTATGGTCATTAAGAAGCAAATGCCTGTTTCCAAAGCAATTAGCTTATTGTGATTGATTGTGGTTTTACTGTTTTGTAGTATTTTTTTTTTCTTTAATGGGTAGGGGAAAATAATACTCATTTACCTGCGTTCTACCCCTTAAAGTCTCCCTCTCACCTTTAGTGCCCTTTCTAATGTCCTAAAGCTTTGTCTTAACAAATGCAACATTAGACTTTTTTGTTAAAACCTTTTTGAAACTATTCAGTGATTCTTCCAAGTTTATCCACTCTGCACTATTTCACTAATAAACCCTGGCTACCACGTAGCCCTTGACCTCCAAGTAGTTTACCTATGCAAGACCTGTGACATTCTGAACTCACTTTTCTTTATTTCAGAAAGCAGTCCTAAATGGAACTTAATCACAAAGATAAGCCTTGCCTCCACCCAGTTTTATTTTGGCCGTTTCCTTTTCAAAATGTCAGCTGTTTTCCCTCAAGATTTTTCACCAAAACAATGATCATAAGTGCTGGAATATATAATATTTTGCAGGAATAAAATAACCCAGACATACTCTCATATCTCTCTGGTAGCTTTTGTTTGGTACCAATTTACCAGCATTAAGTGTAATATGTGAGTTGATTCCTCGCCTAGAATCATTTCTTCCCTTTAAGATTCATAAGTAGCCTTTTATTTTTACAAAGCATACATATAACTTCCACATTATAGTCAGGGACCTACGGTGTAACTTTCTAAGTGAACCCCAAGGTTATTTTATCTTGCAAAAGAAACCTAAACCAAACTAAGGGCCTTACATTTATGGTTAGACTGAATCAAAAGCTATAACCTCAGTTTTTCCAAAAACAGCTTCTGACTGCGAAAGCAAGTCATGCGGTTGTTACCAGGTATGAAATAGCACTGACCAGGAAATGCACACGCATCTTTGCAGGCTGTGTTTCCTTCCGAAAAGACTTTTCTACTTTTAATATAAATTAAGCCATAACAGTTTCATGCTGTGGAAAGAGGGTGAAAAGGTTCATTTTAAGAGATTATATAATATGAATGTTCACCTTTACTGTGAAAGGTCTAACTTTGCCAGTGCTTCAGCAGGTTTGATTTGGTGGGGCGGGGAAAGAGGGTGGTGATGGGAGGGGTAGTATTGGTTTTAGGAGTTTTAAATCTGTGAAATTTGAAAAGGGGACAGTTGTTGGCTATGGTATTTACTAGTTTTGTAGTAATGTTTTGCTAGCCTGACTGACTTTCCTTAACTGATTTTTACGCCCATGGTCCAAGGCAACTGTTACCCTTTCTTGTTTGGGGTGTCTGCGGAGTAGTGTCTTGTCTGTTTGTATAGGCAGTCAGTGTGTGTGCACATGTGTGTCCTTTGAATACAGAAGCACACTGTGTGACAACGGAGTGGGGTGTGGCTGGGAAGTGGGATGCTGAAGCTTTAAGAGCATTTTTTTCCGATTCATAGCAGTATTTCCCATCTTTTGCCTGCAGGCAGGGAAAGTGTACAGTATTTATTTCATTTCTGTTTTAAATTTGTAAGTCTTTAAGTAGCTTACATTGGTTATTATAGGGGAGGACAAGTGACTTGTTTAAAGTTGTATTTGGTATTCTTACTTTCCAATTTCTGTATTTTAAAATATTAAAATTAAAATTGTATTACTTCTGTTTTGATTTTTTTTGGAACTCTGTGTTTTTCTTTTGCTCATTTTGTTTGAAAGTACAAATGTTGAAAGTTGTATAAAATGTGTCTGAAAGAAAAAAATCTGAATTCTATGTCCAATTCTGACTTTCTGTTCCCTTTTTCTGCTTATTGAAATCATGGGAGAATTATTTCAGAATGTGAAAAATTGTGTCAAACTTACGCTCCTTCCTCTTTCTGGGGACTTAAATGTGGAAAGTAGTGTGTCTTATTCTTTTATTGGATGTGTTGCTGGAGAAGCAGTTGCTGAAAAAGAGGACAGAACATGAAAGGGCAATTGGCAAGATGAGGCTGTGCTGCAGCCACGGCTGCGGGTGCTCACTGATGGACATTTAAGGGCACTCGTCCCCAACCTGGGCGCCCACAGATATTTATTGAGCACCTGCAGTGTACCAGTGCTGTTCTAGTGCTGGAGCTACGGAAGTAAACAGAACAAAGCCCCAGTCCTCCAGGAGCTTATGGCAGAGGTGAGAGGTGAGGGAGAGTAAGGTGCTGCCATGACCTGGCCACCTAGAGTGGAAGTGCAAGTTAGGTGAGAAAGACGAGTTCTGTTGTGGACTTGGTGCCTTGGAGGGGCCCAAGAGCCAAGTCTGGTATGATCTGAGTGTGGCGAGGCCTTGCCTTGGGCAGGTGAGAGAGGAGCCGTGGACCAAGGAGGAAGGAGCACTGGGGCAGCACCTCTTGGCAGGAGAGGGCCCTAAGGGGGCAGGGAGTGGGCAGAGTCCACTCTGGAGGAACCCAAGGGCAGATTCATGGAAACCCTGGTGACAGAAGGACCAGAGGCTTCTGCTCTTCCTATACCTAAATGCGCTCAGCTCTTCCCAGCGTGTTACCCAAAGCACAGTTACACCTCCTCCTCCTCCTTACTGGACTGCTTTCGTCCAGCTGACTGAATCTAAATCGGAACGAGTCTGTTCTTTTGTAAAAATCCATGTACTATCTGTAAACCAAAGGGATGCTGACCCTTCTTCAAGCTCGTCTGTTATCATGCATTAATTTTCAGGACCTGACTCTCCTTAGACTTTTGGCCTGATTGTTTTGTTTCCACCAAGTAGTGAGACTGAGCTACATCCGTCACTGTGGGATGTGGGGTGTTCCCCACCCCTCATTTTAGAGTGGGAAGAATCGGGCTATGCTGCAGGCAAGGTTTTGAACAGAAGCCCTCATTTTTTTAATTTTACCCCATTTGAGTACTTACTGTACAAGGCATGTTTTCATTTCTTCCTCACAATAACCCAACAAGGTAGGTGCTATGCTCCCCATCCCATAGCTGAGACTGAGGCCAGAGACGGTAAATAACAAGACGAGGTTCACACTGCTAGTAAGTAGAACTGAGATTTTCAGGGAAAGCCTAACTCTAAAGGCTGTGTTATTTCTTCTGAATTGTCTTTCTCTAATTATTTTTAATTATTATATACTTTCAATTATTAAAAAGGAATAGATGACCCTTAGGAATGTTTTCTGTTCTAAAAATTCTTTTGTAAGCACCCATTTTGGATTGAAAATATATTTTCTTGCAGAAGTTTTCTGTGCTCAACTGAACTTTGAGTCTGTACTTTCCCAGGGACTGGGCACACAGGAAAGAATGCTGTTCATCGTCTAGGATCCCACTTTCTAGTGAAGACCAGGATGTGAACTAGGGACATGCGATACTGTTAACAATGTGTGAACCTAACATGAACTCCCAGACGGAGTTCACAGAGCTGGCATATGAGTAGAGGCTGTGCCAGCACAGCCCTGAAAGTGGCTTCCGCGAGCCAGCACAGCCTCCTCTCTGGCTGCCTCTACCCTCCCCACTGAAGCCCCTCCTGCCGTCATTTTCTGCCCCTCGGCTCTGGTCAGTGCCTTGGTCCAGGTAAGGAAGGAGAAGGAAGAGCCTTCTTCTGCATGCTGTGCACTGACACTGAGGCTCTGCCTTCCAGAGCCTGGCTCCTCTCCCAGCCCCCAAAACTCCTTACCACCCACCTCCTCATCTTTCACTTCTGGGCTCCCCATTCTTCCCTTCCTTGCTTGGGCTCTCTCCATCCTAGGTCCCAGAAATACCCTATACGGTTTTAAAGTGCTGATTCTGAGGGGCTGGCCAGTAGCAAACTGGTTAAATTTGCCCACTCCACTTCATTGGCTGGGGGTTTGCTGGTTTGGATTCTGGGCCCAGACCTATGCCTCTCATTGAGCCATGCTGGGGCGGCGTCCCACATAGAAGAACTATAATGACCTACAACTATGTACTGGGGCTTTGGGGAGGGAAAATAAAAAGGAGGAAGATTGGCAACAGCTGTTAGCTCAGGGCCAGTCTTCCTCACCAAAATAAGTAAAGTGCTAATTCTGAAACTTTGTAAATTCTTCTCTTTTATGCCAGAGTTGGAAAAGGAAGAAAAAAATGAAGGCCCTAAAAATAGAAAGTAACATCTGTAAATTCCATAAGTTGTTTTTTAAGGCAAATATAACCTGGGACAAAAGATTTGCAATAGTAGTAAGAAATGGCTTTTGACCTTCCCCTAAGCATTTATTCTAGAAGCTGCCCTACCTAGGGAACTTGAGATACTCTTCAGTTTCTGGAGTAATACACGCAAAGTTAGCGGTGGCTGGTGACCTCTGGGGAATGGACTTGGAATGGTGACATCACTGAGGCTGGGCCCTTGCACACACTTCAGTTTTACATTTTTTTGGATTTGTTTTCTAATTCAAATAGTGTGTTAATTTTGTAATTTAAAAAGACAAATGCATTCTACCCTTGGGTATGGTTTACTGCCCCAGGGACACACTGCTTACACCATGTACCTATTCACACCCCTCAGGAATCAGGCTGGCTCACAGTGCTCCATTAGTGGCCTAGCAAGGCGGGGTGGGTCAGGGATGCTGAATGGGACACAGATCAGGTCACCCGGGGCTCTGGCTGAGAAACACCCCCTCCTCCCCTGCTCTCTGCCTTGTCTTTGTTTCCATTGCCACACTGCTCTCTCTGCAGCATGTACTTGTTCCTTGTTCGTTTGTCTGAACCACTAGCCTGAGTTTAGGGCTAGAACTGTATATATTACTCTCCTATCATGAGCACCTCCCAGAGTTTAGCAGAAATCTCACTAAAAATACATTGAATAAACACTAACAAACAAGGATATTCCTCATTGTCATGATTCTTTCTTCCTCTCTCTCTAGCTGTAGGACGAGATAGGGAGGAGGTAGAAGAGAGTAAAAGAGAAATGCAGAACAATGGGAAGAGAACCCTATACGATTTTAGAATCCTGTTTCTGTCAATTATTAAGAACTGTAGAAACTCACTGATATGGTGTTATAATGAATGGATGTTTCAAGTTTCTTTACAATAAGAAAAAGAAGGTAGACGAGATTTTTCTTGAATAAGATAAACTGCGTGATTATATAGCTCACTTAGGACCTAAAACTTAAAATTTTATTGTAATTGCTTTGTAAACTTTAGTGTATATAGGTGTGCCTTGCTTTGAAAATATATAATATAGTAATGGTTAATGTGGAAAACTACAGATTAATCAGGTGGTACCTAAATATGAAAGGATTTTTTTTTTTTACCTAAAGGAAAGGAAAAGGTGCTTTCTGAAAGAGTTACTCGATTCCACAAAGATTTGAAGCAGGAGCCTTCATAGTGCTGTTGCTCTGCTTTAATTCCTGAGCAGTGTGATGTTCAGGGAAGGAATCGCTCAGGGGTTCAGCAGAGCGCGCCTTGGAAGACAAATCACACAGCTGGCCTGGGAGTCGACAAGCATATCAGTACGCTGAGCAGCGTAGAGTCTTTGAGCTGTAAAGGTTTCCAGTCAGAGAGGGGATCCTGGCCCAGAGCAGGGCGAGTGGAACGGAAGTTCCAGGCTTAGTTCAACTCCAGATCCATGTGTCCTGCTAGCTGGGGCCACCTGGTGGAGACACCTTACAGCTCTATATCAGATCCCAAATCCCCACGTTCTGTCCCAAACATGCTTCCCTGTGAAGGCCTCACAATCTTCAGTTGTCCAAACCAGATTCCCATGTGCTGTTCTCCAATTGTCCCTCTCCTCACGCCAACCAATGATTCACAGAGCCCTGTCCATTTGTCCTAACACCTTTAGTCCACCTTCTCTTGATTGCTACCACCAACCACAGCCTCACTGCAGCTCTCATGGGAGCTCTTAGGATTGAGACCAAAATTCTTGACGTGGTATCAGTCAGATGTAGATTCAGCTGCAAGGGAGAGAAAACCCAAAACACGAATGGCTTGGGTAAGATAGAAAGCTGGAGGTAGGCATTCCAAGACTGGTGACTACTACACGAAGTTGTCAGGGGCCGAGATCTATTCTATCCTGCTGGCCTGCCATCTTTGGCATATGGCTTTCACCTCATGATCCAAGATGGCTGCTTGGATCCTCCAGCCAGCAGAGGGGAGGAAGGGTGAACCTGTAATCACTTTATTCTATAATTTCTTTATTCTTAAGAGATCTACAGCCAGGACTTTGGAGGCCTTGAGAACTGAGCCACCTAATGTCTGGGTGACCTTGGGCAAGTTGCTTAATCCCTTTCAACTGAGTGTCAGTTTTTTCAGCTCCGAAATGGGTATAATAGTAGCTTCAACTTCATATGCTTGTTAATGAAAAGCAGACGAGATAACCCATGTAAAGCATTTAGCATTGTGCCTGGCACATATGTGCTCAATAAATGTAGTGGTAATTGTTGTTATTGTCTCCTTTTTTTCAATCTGTTAATCTCTTAATTACATCAGAATAACCCTGAGGACAAAGACCAGAGGTCCCTGCTTTTGGACCTTGTATGTCTTTGCACAGTGCTAAGCACGCAGTGGGAACTGACTGAGGATGTGCTACTTTTAATATTTGTCACTGTATTATCAGTCCGCGTCCCTTGGAGCTTCGCTGGGCTGTGATTGATCTGGAGTGAAGACATCTGCCTCACGTCTGCTCCTGAGTCACGCCTTGGCAGCTGTTTCCTGTTGCTTCTGTGGTCACCACGCACTTTATGTCAGGTCTCTACCTAGATCCCTAGGACTCTGCTGTGCTCTATAAATGGTTTCATCAGCCCATGCTGCCTCAGCAGAGGGAGGAGAGAAATGGGAAAGACTATACTGTCCTTTACAGACAGTATAGCCTCCCACAGTACCACACCTGGAACTAAGAATGCTAATAGGCATTACCAAAGGGTTTGGGTAGTTGAAAGGAATTAGGAGAAGACTTTTAATTTGTCCGTTAAATATGATTATCCCTCACAGCCCGAGGGAAAATGAACCATTTTCAGGAAGACCCTATTCTCTGGCCTTGCTTCTGTTTCAAGACCTAATTTTTCCACGTCCCTAAGAGGGGACATCTCCTCAGTATGTGTTGTGTTGGGGTTCCCTGGAAGATGCTAATGTTACCCTCAAATTGCATAATTGGGAAGAATTTAATAAAAGGACTATTTACAAATGAGCATGCAGGGATGAGGGAAAGCATCAAGGAATGATAAGGTATCTTGGGGGCTAACATCAGAGAGGAGGAGCCATTACCACTCCTGAAGGATCAGGGAAAGGAGAAGTCACTAGAACGCAGAGGAAGAGCTGTGTGGAGAGGGCCTCCCACAGGAGCTGTGGCCTCTGGCACAAGGATATAGTGAACTACCCAGGGAGGTGAGTACCCCAGCCTCATTCTCTGATCTCTTTCCAGGACCTTCCACTGGTGGGTCCTACTGGAAGCTGGACAGTCAAGAAGGCTTCTTAACTTTGTCCACAGAGGTCAGCCTCTGGGAGCACACAGTAGGGTAGAGGAGAGTGGAAAGTGGACCTGGAGGGGTAAATGGAAACTAGCACAAATCCTCTACTCTCCAAAAATTCCACACCCACCTCTTGAGAAAAGCAACCCCTTCTACCGAGAAAGGACCAATTTCACCCCAGGAGGTAGCCTTCAATATCACAATAACCACCAGCAGTGATTCTCTCAAAATCTGAGTTATTCTGTCAAGAATAGTAATATTGGGGAGTGGATGGTACAAAGGTGGACTTTGGCTAATCTGTGGGGTTGGGGAAGACTTTTGACACTCTAAAGACTGGTCTCTTCTGAGGTTTTCTTGCCTACGGGAGGTAAAGGTATGCCCATTTTCTTTCGTTTGGGGGCTACTTGTCTAAGTTTTCTAGGGCTGATGTAACAAAGTACCTCAGACTGGGCAGCTTAAACAATAGAAATTTATTTTCTCATAGTTCTCGAGGCTAGAAGTTTGAGATCAAGGTGTTGGCAGGATTGGTTCCTTCTGAGGGCCAAGCAAGAAGGAAGGCTCTCCTCCAGGCCTCTCTCTTGGCTTGTAGATGGCCGTCGTGTCCCTGTGTCTCTTCACACCGTCTTCCCTCTGTACATGTCTGTGTCCAAATTTCCTCTCCTTATAAAGACACCAGTTATATTGGATTTGGACCCACCCTAATGGGATTGGACCCACCCTAAGTTAAACCCATTTTAACTTAATTACCTCTTTAAAGACCCTATCTCCAAATATAGCTACATTCTCAGGTACTGGGAGTAAAGACTTCAACATATGAATTTTGGGGGGACACAATTCCACCCATAACACTGCTGGATCAAGTCATACACATACAAACAATAACTCTCAAAGAGTAAAGTTTAAAAAACCATTTTTTAAAAAAGGAGAAACATTTTTCTTACCACTACACTATCTACTTAGAGTCCCCTGATCACAATAGCGGTGACCAGTGCATAAGAAATGGGACTTTTTTTGGGGGGGGGAAGATTAGCCCTGAGCTAACATCTGCTGCCAATCCTCCCCTTTTTGCTGAGGAAGACTGGCCCTGAGCTAACATCCATGCCCGCCTTCCTCTACTTTATATGGGGGATGCCTGCCACAGCATGCGTCCAAGTGGTGCCATGTCTGCACCCAGGATCCGAACCAGCAAACCCCGGGCCACTGAAGCAGAACATGCGAACTTAACCACTGTGCCACCAGGCCAGCCACAAAATGGGGCTTCTTACAGAGTCATTGGTCTGCTCACAACCCTTGAAATGATCTCTTTACCGTAGGTCAGATGAAGCTTTGGCACCCTACCCCTGTCCAGAGGAAATCCCCAGGCTTGAATACGGTTCCATCTGGGTGGTGGGATTATGGGTGATGAGAGCTGTCTTTATTCCTTCCTGAAACATTTATCAAATATCAGGTGCTGACTAGGCTCTGGGGAGGTCAATGGGAAAAAGACAAGGTCCCTTCTGTCAAAGCAGGGGTGATAGCCAAGGAATAAGCAATGTATTAGTCATTGAGACAGCACTGCAGCCTGGTCCGGGGTCACACGCTGCCCCATGCCTCGTGTTGAGTCTGGTCAGCAGTGCAGACTTCCTCTTCCTCCATGGGGATTATCTCTAACCCTCAGTGATGTTCACATGACCCAAACCACAGAGTGTGCCATGGACACTGACTGTTCTGCCCAGATGCCCTTGGATCCTTTTTCCCCCGTCTGTGCACTCATCTGCAAGCTTTGCTACTGGAGCCACTTTGCCCAGGTGCTGGTGCAGAGAGCCAGAGGGCACGGGGCTTTACTCCTGCCCCTGAGCCCATTCCCCACAGGCCTTAGCCAATGCTGGATGGATGATGGTGCAGGAGAATGATAGTCCACAGGAGGGACAAACTCAGAGGAGCATTTATAGTTGACCCTCCTTATTCACAGATTCCGTATTGGCAAATATGGAGAAAATGCGTGTTAGGTAAGCTTCATTCAGGCATGAGAAATAGTGCTGTTGGCTATGAGTTCAATGTTAATAAATCAACAATATATATTAGATAAGGTGTCTTTAAACAGAGATACACATAAAACAAGGTTGTGCATTCATCAATTGCCAAAAATGTGAACAGAGGCTCATAGGAACCTAACCCTGTATTTCCCCCAGGAGCCATAATTCAGTACGCACGAATTCAGTGTTCATGTTGACTTTATAGAACATAACTCCCATGAATAATGAGAATCCACTGTGCATTCCAGACTCCCCTGTGTGTTCAGGCTGAGGCTGGCTTCTCCCCATTACCTCTCTGGAGTCTCCCAGTCCTTTACCAGTTTCTCTTGGGAGCACTTCCTTAATAAATTACTTGCACAAGAATCAGTGTCTCAGGGTCTGCTTCTGGGGAACTGGACCTGAAACAGAATGGCTGCACTCTTATCTCTTTCCTCCCTGGCAGTTCCTTAGCCCCTGGGGAAATTGGTTTCCCCTTCCCCGCAGAGAGCAGCTCTGTGTAATGCAAGCCATTGGGAGGGCAGCGTGGTCAAGCCACAAATAAGCAGGTCTTGTCTTGTAGTTGCTCAGACAATGGACTCCCAAATTCCCTATAATAAACACTAGAAAGGCGTCACACGGTGAGTGTTCCCAGAACAAATGTGGTCTGCCCAAGGGGACTGCTACTGCCCAGAAACAGTATAGGGATATTTCAAAATAACAGTTTCACCTCCTTACGTAAGGATTTAATTTCCACATAAGCAAGCCTCTATTATGTTTCAAGTCACCACTTTCCAACACCATCTTCTCTCCTCCCAACTCTTACTTTCTATGTCTTCACTGTTATTTATATTATTTGTTTATTGTCTGTCTTTATTATGTACGTATTTATTTATTATGTGTCACGTAGTCCCCCCTTACACTCCCTTCACCTTCACTTTCCTTCTATACCCAGATTGGTTTCCATGATCTATCAAGACAATTTCTCCTTTGCAGAGGCCCTCAAAAACTTGCCCTGATCTCTCTCCATTGTAGTCAAAAGGCAAAACCCCAATCCAAGTTGAACTCAGCTTCTTTGCAGCTCAAAAGCAACGAAACTCTTGGAGAGAACCAATCATGTAACCATGTTGACAGGTTTAAGTTTAAATTTATGATCCTCAAACTTCAATGGGACTCGAGATTGTCTGGCAATCCTGTTTTCCTGGTAAATTTGCTCTTCCATTCTCTGAAACAAGATACGATCCCTAGGTCATATCCCTCCCTAGCCCCTGCTTTAGACGCACCCTCTGCTGTAATCCTCTTCCACATCTCACTGAGAAAATAGAATTTGTGTCCTAGGGCTGCCCTAACAAATTACTGCAAACTGAGCTTAAAACAACAGAAATCAGGCCGGCCTGGTGGCGCAGCGGTTAAGTTTCCACGTTCCCTTTCTCAGCGGCCCGGGGTTCACCAGTTCGAATCCCGGGTGTGGACATGGCACCGCTTGACACGCCATGCTGTGGTAGGTGTCCCATGTATGAAGCAGAGGAAGATGGGCATGATGTTAGCTGAGGGCCAGCCTTCCTCAGGAAAAAGAGGAGGACTGGCAGTAGTTAGCTCAGGGCTGATCTTCCTCAAAAAAAAAAAAAAAAAAAAAACACACACACAACAGAAATCTATTCTCTCACAGTTCTGGAGGGTAGAAGTCCGAAATCAAGATGTCAGCAGGGACACGTTCCCTCTGAAGGCTCTGGGAAAGAATCCTTCCTTGCCTCTTCCTAGCTTCTGGTGACTGCTGGCAATCCTTAGTTAGCGTTCCTTGATTTGTATGCATTGTTCCAATTTCTGCCCCTGTTGTCATATGGCTTTCTCCTGTGTCTATGTCACTCTGTATCCAAATTTCCCTCTTATAAAGGCACCAGTCATTGGTTAGAGCCCACCCTCATCCAGGGTGACCTCACTTTGATTATATCTGCAAAGACTATTTCCAAACAAGGTCACATTTACAGTTTCTGGGTGGACATGAATTTGGGGGAGACACTCTGCAACTAAGTACAAAGCCCCCCCTCATCTTCCCACAAGGCTAGATCCAAACACACCCATGCTACGCCCTTCCTTTCTGTCTTCCCTCCCGATATGAAAGAAGTGTCTTTGTTCCTATCAAACAGATCGCCCCGTTTCTGCACTGTAGGCTCCCTCCTTGCTCCTGCAGTTATTCCCTCACCTGACATCGGCAATCTCCCCACTGCATCATTTACATCAGAATAAAACTATGCATGAACTATGATTATCTTATCTTGAAATAAAGATAGACAAAAAACTTCCTTGACCAGACATCCCCCTCCTCTCTGTAGCAGGGTCAGCTGTGACCACCACCTTCCTCGCTTCCCTTTACAGCAAAACTTCCTATAAATATTCTCTCTGTTGTTGTTTTCACTTCCTCATTGTTCATTCACACTTGAACCCACTCCAATCTTTGTTCTTACCATTATTCTTGACAGGTGGCATTCACGGTGTGCGTATCTTTTGTTTAGGCCTCCAGATCCATCCTTTTCTGCTCTGCTTTATGCCCCTGAGGACTTGTATGGAGTAGATCAATGAGCTTCCTTACCCTTGGCCTCTGAGTGGGTTTAGCCAATGGGGAGCTCCAGGACGTCAGAGGGAGAGAGGAATGTAAGGCCTGGGAGTTAATTCCCCTGGCTTTCTTCCTGCTTCTTCCTGCAAGGCTGATTATGTCCTTTGACTGAAGGTCATTGCTCCTTTCAAGGTGTAGGGAATTACAAATCTTAATTCTTCTGGGATCTAGTAATTGCTGCCTCCTTTCATCCTTACAGATGTTTGAGTGGTAACTCCATTGCCACTGGGCCCAGATTACTGCATTATTCCTTGTGGTTCTCCTCAACTCTGCCCCTACTTTTGTAAATAGTCCCTTTAGTAAATCCTTCTTGTATTTTCCTATCGGAATATTTCCTTTTGGGACTCTGACTCTTATATCCACATCACTGAATCCTTTGGTCACCTGTTGGTAGCCTTCAGTGAGCCATGCCTTCCGGGATTCCTTTGTGTAGTCCCCTTCCACATTGACTCTCGGATTGGTCATGTGACTTTTTTGGCCAGTGGAAGATTTGCAAGCATGATGCAAGCAAGGGTTTGATAAGTACTTGCACATTGGAGCTTGTTCTCCTGGAATGCTCCCTCTTAGAAGCTGGCCACCATGTTGCAAAGAAGCTCAAGCCAAACCTCTGAATGATGATAGGCCATGTGGAGAGAGAACCTGGAGGATGAGGGACCATTTTGTATGTTTCAGCCCCAGCTAAGCTCCCATTAAATGTAGCCACCTACGTAGGGGCATTAGCTGGCGTGCCCCTTTAACGGCCGTGTGTCCTTGAGGCTTCTTATCTGGGCTACACACCAACACTCACGGTGATAGCAGTCCTGGGCTTGGCCGACCCAGCTGCTTTCTCGTGGGATAATTCACACCAAGACCCTCAAGGTCCCGAGGAGGGAGGAAGGGGAGCTCTGGTCCTTGGAATGCAGGTCATACAGGGATGATCTCCCTTGGCAAGCATGCAGCCTTTGTTCCTCTGCCTACTTAAACAAGCTTCTCTTAGGGGCCGGTTGTGGGTGCACACTTCCGTTCAGCCAGCCGCCACTGGACACTCTCCCTGTAAGTCAGTCCCAATAAACATATATGTCTCCTTTGCAGTCTCCAGGTCGTTTCTTCAGGCTGTTGGCACGATACCCCGCCACCCTAGCCCAGCTGGGCTTGCGGCCATATACCTACTCAAGGAGGAAAACTCTCAACTGAGCCCTTGAGTTAACTCAGAATTACAAGACATACTAAATTGTGGTTATTTTAAGCTACTAAGTATTAGGGTGGTTTGTTACACATCAAAAACTAACTGAAACAGAAGTTGGCATCTGAAAGTGTGGAGCTGATATAACAAAAACCTGCAACATGTGGCACTGGTTTTAGCACTTGATAGCACTCAACATAGCTGATCATCCCTGCTTGAAATATTTAAATAGTTGGCTTTCATACCTCTCTATTTGCCTAGTTTTCCTCCTACCTCACTGGCTGCTCCTTCTTAGCCTTCTAAACTCTAGCAGTCTCTTCTTCTCTGTTAGAGGGGCAGGTCCTTGGAATTCTTTTCTTCTCAATTTACACTCTCTTATCGGGTCATCTTATTCTGTCCTGTAGGTTTAAAAATCATCTATATGTTCACAATTCTAGTAATAACTTCTCTAAATGCCAGACTCACTGATCCGAATGCCTGCTGGGCACTTCCACTGGAGACTTCGTAGGTGTACTCTAACTCTTCTTCTATCTTAAAACCCTTCATGATCTATGTTTTAAAAGGGTACCCAAGATTTGTTTTAATCAGGTATGGTAAGACATGCAGACACAGAAATGACTGTTACGAAGGAAGACATTTTTATACTCACCGACTTCTAGAAACAGGAGGCTGAGACACCATGCAGGCCACACGAGGAGGCATCAAAGTTGGCCAAGCGGCACAGGGAGAGAGGGGAAAATGTGGGGCAAAGCTTTTATTGTGATTTCCGAGGGAAGGAACCAAAGAGGCATGCGTGTGGCCTTCTAGATTCCTAGAAACATGTTCGAGCTTTTCAAAGCCCCAATGGACATCTCTTTCTTCAGGTTTCCTTTTGAGCTTTTTGGTTAGTTTATTGTTTGCTCCAACTGTTATCCAACGCCTCAGCCAGTCCTGATGTTAAGACATTCAGCAAACCACGACTGCCCCAACCCCCACCCCTCCCACCTCCCCCGGGGGCAGAAGCCATTGGGATTAGGCTAGTTCCAGTGAAGTTGGGTAAATACAAGTCTTTTCAGGAGGGGCGTGCAGGGAAACACTAGGCAGGTCAAATAATGACTTATTTGGGACTGAGGCTCTGAAAGAGCTCCAGTCCTGTTCTGCTCTCTCTGGTACAGGTACCAGGAAGGTGGGCTATTTTTCAAGGCTGCCATGGACCTGGGGAGGAGGAGCTAAGACTAGGGAAAATTAGAATGCTACGAAGTTTTATGTTCTTACTTCGATTAAGCCATTTTTCTTGACTAAATGCTGTTGCTGCAAGACTTTGGTTAATTTCCAGAGCTCTGAAAGTGTTGATTCCGACCATTTTTGCCAGTTTTTCATTGCTTGTATGGAAGGGCAAACTTTCTGAGGTCCTTATTACACTATTTTCACTGACATCACCTTTCCTTTCTTTTTAAAAAAAGTGTTATTTTATTGCAAGACAACGATAAAAACATAATTAAAATTAATTATAATTTTATTTTATTTATTATTATTATTTTTTTTTTTTTGAGGAAGATTAGCCCTGAGCTAACTGCTGCCAATCCTCCTCTTTTTGCTGAGGAAGACTGGCCCTGAGCTAACATCCATTCCCATCTTCCTCCACTTTATATGTGGGATGCCTACCACAGCATGGCTTGCCAAGTGGTGCCATGTCCGTACCCGGGATCTGAACCGGCAAACTCCGGGCTGCCGAGAAGCGGAATGTGCACACTTAACTGCTGCGCCACTGGGCAGGCCCCCTAATTATAACTTTAAATTAAAAACTAATTTTTTTCTTGGTAAAGAAAGTTGACCATGAGCTAACATCTGTTGCCAATCCTCCTCTTTTTGCTTGAGGAAGAGTGTCGCTGAGCTAACATCTGTGCCAGTCTTTCCCTATTTTGTATCTGGGATGCCACCACTGTATGGCTGATGAGCAGTGTATAGGTGCACGCCTGGGATCCAAACCTGCGAACCCAGGGCTGCTGAAGCAGAGCATGAACTTAATCACTATGCCACCAGGCTGGCCCCCTAAAAATTAAATTTTTAATGCAAAATTCACTTTTTACACAATTAAGTCTTTCCAAAAACCACAGTTGAAACCCAAAAGCAAATTCTCCTCACCCCATCCCCTAATTAATTCATTTTCATTTGCCCATGTTACTGTCTGCTCTTCATCCATCCACTTAATAGATTTTTACATTTTTGTAGTCGTATTATAAATAGAATTTTATGTTCATTTTAATATAGTACTCTACGTATTTTTTTCCACAATCTTTCCGCCTCTCATCTTCTCTTTTCCACTTTCCTAGTTCCTCCTACCCC
Source organism: Equus quagga (assembly GCF_021613505.1). Taxonomy (NCBI): domain Eukaryota; kingdom Metazoa; phylum Chordata; class Mammalia; order Perissodactyla; family Equidae; genus Equus; species Equus quagga. The sequence continues at coordinate 117,708,800 of NC_060274.1, read as the reverse complement.
ATACTTCCTACAGCCAGTGCTAATGCCAACAGCATAGTCTGTCCTTCCTTAGCTTTCTCCATGCTCATTCAAAAATATCTTGCGACATTCACACACAAATAGCATTCTCTTTTCACTATTGATTTAGACGTTTCTATACACCTTTCTTTCTTCATTGAACAACACAGCATGGCTTTCCTTCTAGGTCAATAGACAGAGATTTAATACATGCTTGTTAAAGCTGTATTAAAACTCTGGGTAACAACCCACCACGTTGCTCCCAGCACCCTAACTCCTCCACATAAACACTTTTGTACATAACTTATTTACTGTTCCTTTAGTTCTAGAAGATTCCTAGAAGAAAGATCGTTGGGTCAAAGGTCACGCACAGTTAACATTTTTATAGCTATTCCGGGATTACTTTCCCAAAGGGTTCTAACAATTCACAATTTCTATCATCAACGCTTCAGAGCGTCCCCAGGTTCCGAACAGTCTTTAAATATCTGTTCAACCTTTATTCAGCGGGGTGGGGGGGGGGGGGGGGAGAAGGAACGGATTTGCTTTTTGAAAGGAACACCCCTGTATATTTAAAAGAAGAGATTCGCTGCTCGCACTGAAGATAAAGCAGCATTTGAGCCCGTTTGGCCATTCGGAGCGATCGGCTTCACCTGGGCGGCCCCAGGTGCCCTGTCCCGGTGGACTGGAGGGAGCCGTCCGGGCGGCCGCGCGGGGCCCGGGCGACATTTTGGCGGGGTCGCGGGTGGGCGTCCCAGCCTGCACCGCACGCGCGCCGGCGGAAGCGCGCGGGAGCTGGCGGGAAGCGCTCCTGCTGCTCCGCCTGAGGAAGATGCGCCGGGCCGGGGCTGCCTCACCTCAGCATCTGGGTGGAGGCGCTCGGGGCCGCGCCGGGCGCTGCCGCCGGGGAAGCGACTGCGACTCTGTCCAGCGCCCAGAGAAGCACTTCTGGGGCCCGGCGGATGGGTCCGCGGGGAGCCGAAGCAGCCCGTGCGGGCTTCCGACGGGCCGCATGACCCCTGCGGCGGGCGGGCGGGCGCGCACAGCTGGCGGCCCTGAGGCCGGAAGGCGCCGAGCCCCGCTCAGCTGCGGGCCCGGGGGCGTGGCGAGGCCGCCCGGCTTCTGTTTTACCCCGAGCCTGGGCAGCTTTCGGTTTCGTTTCCAGCCGGCGTCTCCACCCCTCGCCAGCCGCTCAGCCAGCCCGAGTCGGCCGCCCCCGCCGTCGCTCCCGTCCGCGGCCCGCCGGCCAGCGCCCCCCGCCGCCGCGGCCATGGCCCAGGCCGCCGCGCTCCGCGAGCTGACCCAGGTGCTGTGCGCGGCCGGCGGCGCCCTGGAGCTGGAGGAGCTGCGGCGTCGCGTGCGGGCTGGCGTCGGCGCGGACGCGCTGGAGCGGCTGCTGCGGGAGCGCGGGCGCTTCGTGGTGGCGGCGCGGGCGGGCGCGGGCGGCGCGGCGGCCACCGAGCGTGTGGTGCTGGCCGCCTCGGCGCTGCGCCTGTGCCGCGCGCACCAGAGCGCCAAGCCGGGCTGCGCCGGGCTCTGCGCGCAGCTGCACCTCTGCAAGTTCCTGGTCTACGGGGCCTGCAAGTTCCTGAGGGCCGGGTAAGGCGGCGAGCCCGCGGCCCGACGGCCGCCCGCGGGGTGTGGGCCGCGGGACGGGGGCGGGGCCCTTCTCCCCCAGCCGGTTTGGGGCCCTCTTAAATTCTGGCGCGACAGTTAGGTGGCCGTTCCCTGGCCTCTCCGCCTTCATTCCCTTCAGCGAACATTTATCGAGCTCCCGCTGAATACCTGCCACTGTTGGAGCGTCTCAGGGTCGAGCGGTGTTCTCTAGGCTCTCAGAGTGACTTAGAGCGCGGTGCCGGGTGGGACACCCTAGGTGTGGCAGTATCGGGGTGGGGTGGGAGGAGGGAAGGACTCTCCAGAAGAAAAGGGGCTGCGTCTGGCTTCTTGGAGCTCCACGACGCCCCGGTCTCCAGCGCTTCCTTCCATGGCCGCTGAGCCCAGGGCTTTCCCCGCCCAGCAGCGGGAAGGAATCTTCTAAAACCTCTTTTGTTCACCTGCTTACAAGCCGGCAGTGGCTCCTGCTGCATTTGGGATAAACCTCAAGCTCCTTTGCATTACCCACAAGGTTCCTGGGGAACTGGTCCCAGCCGTCCTCCAGCCTCGCCCCCTCCTTGAGCTCCTGGAACACACTCAGCCTTGGCTCATCTGGCGGCCTTTGCTCTACCTGGAACACTTGTCCTGGTTTGCCCCCGAATCCTGGCCTCAACTCAAATGCCACTTTCCTTTTGAGCTTTCTTCCTCTTCCTCTCCTCACATCTTCCTGTTTACTTTTCTCGTAGCACCCATCACATCCTCCCACTCCCACCAGTGGAACTAGACTCTGCCAGGGCAGGAGCCCCAGCTGTCTTGGCTGGCTGTCTCCCCAGCGCTTAGCTCTGTCCTCTGCACTTAGCAGGTGCTCAGGGAGATTTGTGGAGTGGATTGATGAGACTTATGTTAGAGAATTTGAACCTCACCCTGAAGGTGATGGGGGCCTGTCAGATGGCAGGAGAGAGCAGCTGTCAGGTCTGTGTTTTAAGAAGATATTCTTAGTGGTGTGGATGCTGATTTAGAGGAGGATGGGATGGGGACCTGTTCGAAAGCTAATCTGGTTATCTAGAAGAATTAGCTCCTTTTCTTTTTTTTGGCTTGAGGCAGTATATGTTATTTCTTATTCATGTCAGGTACGACAGTCAGCATGGGGTAGGGGCCTTGATCCATGCAGTCGTTCAGGGGCCCAGGCTGGCTGACCTAGACTCTACCCCCTCAACCCATTCTGGGTATCCGGTCCCGGGCGCAGGTGGAGAAGATGCACATAGAGGGTTGGAGGGAGGTTTTTACGGGTCAGGTTTAGAAGTGGTAGATAACCTTCCACCCACATTTCCTGGACCACAAGCTGTCTCATAACCCTGCCTAGATGCGGGGCGGTGGCAGCGGGGTTTGCTGGAGAGGGGCTGGGAAATGTAGTCCCTGGGAAACAGCTGCCCAGAAATGTCTAGATTAGAATATTCCAATGCCCAGATAAGGCTTTAAGAAGAAGAGATATATCTGAGAAATTTGGGAGAGATGGGGTGTCGGTGAGATGGTGACAGAGTATGAGAGAGGTGATGACTCACTTTTCTTTCTTATTGTTGATTGAGATGACTTTGTTTTGTGTCTTCTTGTTGACCGAGTGATGACTCTTACTTTTCTTTCTTATTGTTGGCTGTGAGAGTGGGAGAGGATTTTGTTTTGAAGCCTGCCCTGGGGGGTAGCTATCTGAGTCTGAAGCTTGAGAGGATGATCAGGGCCCTGAGGTGCTTGTTTGGGAGTTGTTGGGTGGTGTAGGCCATGGCTCCAGGAGTGGGTCAGATCCAAAGAGGAGTCTGGGGGTGGAACCCTGGGGAAATCAGGCCTTCGGGGACTGGTGGAAAGTGGCATCTCAGGGGAGAATGAGGAGCAGCAGCCAGAGAGGAAGGCAGACACAATAAATGGTGGATGGATGGATCTAATGATGAGGATAACTGTTGGATCTTGTTAATGTCCGGATTTGGTAAAATAGAGATGGCAGCCCTATTCTTAGGCTAGTTCCCAAAATCTGGGGGTCAGATTTTATTTGTCTCGGAAGTCTGAGCATCTGGTGTTTACTCGCCTACATGATTCTGAGTTTTCTTGTTCATTCTTCGCCTTTCCCTTTTCCTTGTGATTTACACAGGAGAGTTTCTTGAACCTTCCTTCTCTGACTGTTTCTGGGTGGCATAAGGGAGAGTGGGTGTGGTTGGCTGCATTTTCTATGCTTTTTTCCCTGAGACTCTCCTTGTCTTCATGAACCGCAGGGTCACTTGTTTCAGAAGTAGCTCATCACTTGCTTTTTGCCCATTGGTGACAGCTGGGAAGGGTCCCAGGTCCCTGACTTCCATCCTGTGCGTAGGGGACAGTAAGCACTGTGATCAACAGCACAACCCAGGACAAGCCTGTTTTGTTTCAACTCTGGCTCTGCTTCTTGCTAGCTGGGTGATCTTGGGCAAGTTACAGTTGTCCCTTGGCATCCCTGGGGGATTGGTTCCAGGATCCCCTCGGATACCAAAATCTGGGGATGCTCAAGTCCCTTATGTAAAATGGTGCAATATTTGCATATAATGTATGCATATCCTACCATATGCTTTAAATTATCTCCAGATTACTTATACCTAATACTATGTAAATAGTATGTAAATAGTTATACTGTATTGTTTAGAGAATAATGACAAGAAAAAAAGTCTACATTTTCAGTACAGACACAACCATCCTAGTCCTTTCGGTCATCAGTTGCTTGAATCCTCGGATTTGGAGGGACAACTGTACTTTATATCTGAGCTTTAGTTCCATCATCTGCTAAATGGGGATAATAATATCACCCACCTCCTAGGCTTGTTGAGGACTGAATGAGTTAACTCACAAAACATTTAAGCAATCCCTGGTTTGTGGTAAATGCTCAACAAGTTTTAGCAGCCATCATTGTAATGATTAGATATATTTGGCTCTGGCGGCACCAGATTATTAGCCCCTCTGCCTAGAATGTTTTTCCCTTCTCTCCTTGCCTGGATCTTCCTCAACCCTATTTGGCTCAGGCTTTATACATTCCAGGGACCCTCCCTTGATTGCTTCCCCACTTCCGTCAGGCTCAGGTGCCCCTCCTCTCCAGGCTGATGTATTCTGAGCACAGCTGACCTTGCACTTCCCACTCCATTTCAGAGTCATCTCTATGTCCTTCACCTCCACTAGATGAGAGGAGAGGAGTCAGAATGACTCCAAGGTTTTTTGATCGGTCCAGTGGAAGAGGGAAGTTGCCTTTTACTGAGATGAGGGAGCCGGTGGGAGGTGCAGGTTTGAGGAGTTAATCAGGTGTTCGGTTTTCTTTTGAGATGCTTATAATAAGCATGGCATGTGAGGTATGGCAGTGACTGAGTCAAGCAAATGCTATTTGCCTAACTCTTCCCGGTCCTGTTGACCTGGGCGATTATTTCAAGTCTTATCTTTGGATCATTGGGGCATAGTGCCAGGGCCTGGCTCACAGTGAGGCCTCAATAGGGGCTTATTGATGGAAAAAATGAAGGGGAGGAAGCAGAAAAAAGGGCTGGGCCTCAGAAGTGTGTATGGGTGTGTGTAAACACCTATAACCGTAAGGCGTCAACACTCATTTATTCAGCCAATGTTTAAGTGCCTCTGAAGTGCCCAGTGACTGGTATGCTGTGACTCATCTTGTGACTGGTGAGTTTGTAAATAAGCATTATGTTTTATCTTTGCATAGACATACTGCTTTTTCTCTGGTGCTTCTAAACAATGTCAGGAACTGTTCCTGAAAAATTTATCTTAAAGACTGATGTTACCATCTGTTTTAGTTTGCTCAGGCTGCCATAACAGACTGGGTGGCTTAAACAATCAAATTTATTTTCTCATGATCTAGAGGCTAGAAGTTAGAGATCAAGTGTTAGTTATTTCTGAGGCCTCTCTTCTTGGCTGGTAGATGGCTGTCTTCTCCCTGTGTCCTTAACGTTGTCCCTTTGTACATGTCTGTGTCCTAACCCCCTCTTCTTAAGGACACCCGTCAGATTGGATTGGCCCCTCACCAGTGATCTCATTTTAACTTAATCACCTCTTTAAAGACTGTTTCCAAATACAGTTACTTCTAAGGTACTGGAGTTAGGACTTCAACATAAGAATTTTGGGAAGATACAGTTCAGCTGTGACACCAACTCTGCTTTTTTTCAGGAAGAACTGTAGGAACAGTCACAGCTTGACGACCGATCACAACCTGAGTGTGCTGAGAACTCACGGTGTGGACCACCTCAGCTACAGTGAGCTCTGCCAGCTCTTGTTTCAGAACGACCCCTGGCTTTTGCCGGATGTGAGTGCCAGGAGGGGGTGGGTGTGTGCGCAAGTAATTGAGGAGAGGTCAGAAGGTTGGAAGATGGGAAATATTATTGCATAAGAGAAGCTACGGACCCCATTGTGACCACTGGGGTCTGCCTGATGGAGCTCTGGATTGAATCCTGCACTCTACTAATTTTTAGATCTTTGACCTTGGGCCAACCTTACCCCTTCTTGAAGCGTCCTTTCTTTCTGTGTCAGTTGGGCTAGTACCTCGTTTGCAGGGCTTCTGTAAGGTTGAGGGAGTCTGTTTGTCCAGTGGCTGTAGCAAGATGTTATTTACACAGAGCTGAGGGGATGAGAGACTCCAGGCAGCCCCTCCCTGTCCAGCAAGACTTGGAACCATGCAGGTATCACTGGACCCAGTTGGGTCTGTGGAGAAGCTTCCCAGAGCTGCTGACAGGCAGGTGATGTGCTCTCTACTAATTCGGTCACACCCATGGAATTTTGAACTTTAGTTGATGTGAATTCTCATATAGCATTTCAGATGTTAACCACTTGTTTTGAAGCTTCCCACAATGATGATGTACTAGTTTGGGTCCTTAGAGAAGCAGACACCAAGGTGGGGTTAGCAGTGCAAGAGATTTATTGGGGATGGAACAGAAGAATGTAGGAGAGCCTTCAGCAGTGATGCAGGTCTGACCTCTGTGGCAGGAGAGAGGGAAAGAAGGGGACTGGGTCAGAAGAGATTCTGACTGCAGCACAACTCCAAGGAAGCTTCCACCTGCCCAACAGGAAGTTCTGAGGTAAAGTTGATGTTGGAGGCATCCTGCATCTCCCCAGAACATTGTGCTTGGTCTTTGCTGGGAGCAGCCTGTGGGAATGTGGTGAATAAGGTAGTGGCTCCAGAGAGCAGCAGCTGGGCTGAGAGTTAATTGTGCTCTGCAGCAGATCTGAGTGATGCATTCCTGTGGCCAGCACAGGTTCTATAAGATGCCCTGGCACTGTTTCTAGGATGAGGTAATGGAGATTAGATTGGCATATTTTAATGAAAATTCTTCCACATTATTCAATTAAAATTGCCCATTTGAGAAAGGTGCTACATAGTGTAGTGACTGGTGCATAATAGGTAGTAACTTTTTTCTTTTGCCTTTTGAAAATGAGTATTGATTTAATTAAGCTAACCTTTATTGAATATCTACCACGGGTTAGGCACTGGTGATAAGGAGATAAAAGACCCCATTTTGCCCTTCCGGGAAACACATTTACTGGGTGAGACAGGTCAGCAGATAATTGCAAGATGCTGTTTAGATGCTCCAGTTGAAATCAGTGCTCTGATCTTGGGGGCACAGTTTGGACACTGGAGAAGGCATTCTGGAGTGTGTGGTGCCTGCTCTGGGTGCTGAAGGTTAAATAAAGGTGTGAAGGTCTGGGAAGGGGGAGCTGTGCACAGAGGGGAGGGAACCTGGCATGATCAGGGGACAGCAGGTAGATCCGTGCAACCTGGCTTTAGGATGGGAGACAGGGAGAAAGAGAAATAGGTGGTCAGAGGCTCATCCACTCAGCCTTTTGTATCACAGGAAGGAGTTAGAGGGGACTTGTGTTTGGAGAGTGGACATGAATGTTTTAGAGAGACAGTCTTGTCAGGAGAGTGAGAAATGAATCAGAGGTGACCAGTCTGGAGCATGTGTAGCCTCTGTCTGCTTGGGTCTGCAGGTTGGCTCAGACCACGGTGCCAGCAAATGGGAGCTGAGACCGTAAACTTGGATCCAGTGTGGCTTTCCTGCCAGGATTTCTGCTCTCAGGCTAGTCCCCTATCAGATGACCACTTGGGGGCTGCCACCATGAATCAAATACCCACTATGTTCAGGCATTGTATTAGCCACTTCATCTGTTTCCCATTTAATCCTCACAATAGCCCAGTGAGGTAGGTGGCATTATTCTCATCTGAGGTATTAAAAAACTGAATCTCAGCTGATGAGTGGCTTGCCCAAGGTCACACAGCTTGCAAATGGCAGAATCAGGGTTGGGTCCCAGCCTCTCTCGCCTTTCCCCTCAGGGCTTCCATCTCCAGAGTGGGGTTCCTGCTGTTCTAAGTCTGGGTTCCACAGCCCTCTGCTACATTTCTACATCTTGCTCAAAATAATGCCTGTAAATTGATGGTTGGGCCCCTGGTGGTCTTGGGCCTGCTTCCTATCACCAAGAATTTGTGGTGTAGAGAAGGAGCAGTTGATTCAAGTTCAAGTCCCAGCTTTGCCAACAAAGTTCAACAGATGTGCCAGATGTGGTAGATAGCTCTGTGAGCTAGATCAGGCCGGTTAACTTCTCTGAGTCTCAGTTTGCACTTGAGAAGTGAAAAGGCTGTATTTGGCCTTCTCTCAGATGCTCTAAATCCTCAGAGGCTCTTTGACCCTGAATTGTAGAAAAGAGAGTTGGGAGAAACTGGGGCCTGGGTAGGGGAGAGGCAGAGAATCATTGGGGGAAGTGTGTAGGTAGTAAATAAGTCTTGTTAGGATGCTGCTATGTGATTTACATTAAAATGTCTCATGTGAAGGGAGCCACTCTGATCAGGTTGAAGTTCTTTTGGATTTTGCCGGTGGAGGGGCTTGTTCTGAGCAGTCTGCTGTCCACTCAGTTCCCATTTTAGCCAACAACATATTAGCAGCCGTCTGTGCAGAGTGAGGGATGTTCTCATAGCCGTGTGGATGACGGAATCACAGCTTTGGCTGGGTCTCTAGAGGAACCTCTTCTAACCAGTGGACTGGTCAGTAGGGATGTGGTGTCGCGTGAGGCCTTCCTAAACCTTTTTCTCTTCTCTGTCAACAGATCTGCCTTCACTACAACAAAGGAGATGGACCCTACGGCTCTTGTACCTTTCAAAAGCAGTGTATCAAACTCCATGTCTGCCAGTATTTTTCACAGGGTGAATGCAAGTTTGGCACTGGCTGTAAGAGATCTCATGATTTCTCTAATTCTGAGAATCTGGAAAAATTGGAGAAGTTGGGTATGAGCTCGGACCTGGTGAGCAGGCTGCCTTCCATTTACAGAAATGCTCATGACATCAAGAATAAGAGCTCTACCCCCAGCAGAGGGCACCTTCCTCCCCCGGACCCACAGGGGACTTCGGGTAAGGCCCTGGATTCCAGCTGGCCATTAAATAGAAGTGTGACTTTGGGCAAGTCTGTGCTTCTTTTAGTAAAACACAGTTGGTGATCCCTTCCTAGGGAGTGGGGGTTGTGACAGGTGATACTAAATAGGGAGGGTTTGTTAATGAGTTGTACATGCTTATATGGTGGTAGGTGTGTGTAGGGTAAATGTAATTACTAGGTAAAGACTCATTGGAGTGCTACTGGTAAAGGTAAACTTGGAAAGCAACTTAATGCCCTTTTTATATTACAATTCCTATAATTAACCTAAAATTAAGGAGGTTTCATTTTGAGATGTAGGCTTTCTACTTATTGCTTTTGTTCTTGCTATTGGTACCCAATTCTGGTAGTTCATTAACAAGTACTTGCTATTAGAATCAAATCTAGTTTGTAAAACGTAGCCCTCCACTCACCCGCTGGGGTCATCACAGCCTTAGATACAGAAGGAATCTCAAGCCATCTCTGGGGCTGGCCCTGTGGCCAAGTGGTTAAGTTCATGTGCTCCACCTTTGGCAGCCTGGGGTTCTCCAGTTTGGATCCCGGGCGCGGACTTATGCACCACTCATTGTGCCATGCTGAGGTGGCATCCCACATAGAAAAACTAGAATGACCTACAACTAGGATATACAACTATGTACTGGGGCTTTGGGGAGGAAGAAAAATAGGAGGAAGATTGGCAACAGATGTTAGCTTAGGGCCAATCTTCCGCACCAAAAAGCATACCTTAAAAAAAAAAAGAATCAATTCTAGTTTGTAAAATGTCACCCTCCACTCGCCCTGTGGGATCATCACAGCCTTAGATATGGAAGGAATCTCAAAAGCCATCTAAATGAGTAGGACAGTGGTCCTCCCTTTATTAAATAAAAGGTGTCCCAGGTATCACACCTGGAGATTCTGATTGAGTCACTCTGGGGTAGAGCCAGGCACTTGTGTTTTTAAATGGGTCTCCTAGCAAATTGGGTGCACAGCCAGAGCTGAGAAGAGAGCCCTCCATGGTGTCCTGGATTTGGCTTCCTGGCTCCTCCCTAAAGTGCAGACGGCCCACCTGCATGTCTGAGGGTTGTTTCATCCCGAACGTTATAGGATTTTGTGAGGTTGCTTTGCCCACTTTCATCTTGTATAGAGAGATGAACGAATCCTTTTTTCTCTCCTCTACACCTTGAACTACTCCAACCCCATGTCAGAAGCTTTGATGGAAGTTGATGTGTCTTTTTGGTGTTTCTTTGTAGAAAAAAGAGATAGTTCCGGTTCTGTGTCCCCAAATACTATGAACCAAGAGGAGAGTGATCAGATCTGCTTGTACCATATCTGGAAAAGTTGTAGCTTTCAAGGTAAGTCAGAGGAAACCCCTTCATCCACTTGTGGGTGGGATAACTGCTTCTCCAGGTCCCCTCCTCCATCCAGAGGAGTCAGGGCCTTCTTAATCCTGAGCTGGAGAGGCACTTTGGCTGCACCAATTCTGAAGCAATTTTGATGGGGAATTGAGGATAGTAGGTATTACTTGAGATTCTAAATTGCAGATGAGTTTTTGGAACATACCTTTGATACACGCAGCAAGTGAGTGTCAAGTGTTGACCCTTGGTCAGCTTAGCATGAGGTCACAGGCCTGCACAAGACATGGATGCCCAGTCTAGTGGGAACAAAGATAAGCATCCCTCATAAAGGTGGTCATAGACTTAGAGATGCCTTAGAAACTGGGAAGGCCCTCCCTGAGGAGGAGACACCCATGTTTGCTCTTAAGGGACAAGTAATTGTTTAAGTTGGGGGTTTCTCTCCACAGTTCTTTATCCAGAGGTAGCAATTCTTGTGTGTGTGTGTTTGTATTTTCACTAAACCTTTGTTTTCTTCTTACTGCTGTCCTGGGCTTTGACTGAAGAAAAATTTCTTCTCAAATTCGGTGACTCCTTAAAAAACAACCACCCAAATTTCTTGTTTTGTTTTCAGTCTTTAAAAGCTACTCAAACAATTCATGAATACTTTCACTTTGTAAAAGAGTCAAATAATACAGAGTAAAGTCTGAAGTCCTCCTTCAACCTTCCCCGAAGGTAAACATGTGCTGTGTGGTCATGCTATTTGTTTTACATATTTTTCAACAGAAGGGAACATGTGATATGTATTACTTAACCTGCTTCCTTTACTTAACATCGTGTCTTAGAGATTTTTTCCATGTTAGTATGTGTAAGTCCACCTTGTTTTTAAAAACAGCTTTGTTGTATTTGATTAGAGTAATGTTCCCTTGAGCATCTGAGTACACATGTGTATTTCCATAGATAGATTCCCGGAAATGGGGTGCTGGGTCAGGGAATATGTGCTGTATACACATATATATGCATGTTTTTAAAGTCGGCATTATTGAGATATGTTATACACAATAAAATGCACCCATTTTAGGTGTGCACTCAAGTTTTGGTAAATATGTGTGCCCATGTAACCATCGCTACAATCTAGATATGGAACAATTTCCTCATTCCAAAAATTTCCCTTGTGCCCCTCTGCAGTTCATCGTCACCCCCCAATTTCCCAACCCCAGGCAATCCCTGATCTACTTTTTGTCCCTGTAGATTAAATTTGTCTTTTCTACAGTTTAATATAAATTTAATCGTAACGCATGTATTCTCTTGTACTGTCTTCTGTCACTCAGTGGGTTTTTGAGATTTGGTCATGCTGGCATAGCCATAGTTTGTTCCTTTTTATTGCTGAGTAGTATTCCATTGCATGGATTGATTACAATTTATTGATCCATTTATATGTTGATGAATATTTAGGTTGTTTATAGTTTTTGGCTTTTACAAATAAAGCTTCTATAAATATTCATGTACAAGTTTTTGTTTGGATATATGTTTTCACTTCTCTTGGGTAAAGACCCAGAAGTGAATTACTGCATCATATGATAAATGTGTTTAACTTTATAAGAAACTGCCAGACTGTCTTCCAAAATGGATATAATATTTCACCTTCCCACCAGCAATGTATAAGAGTTCCGGTTGCTTTGCATCCTTGTCAATGCTTAGTATTGTCAGTCTTTTAAATTTTAACTATTCTAATTAATGAGTAGTGATATCTCATTGTGGTTTTAATTTGTATCTCCCTGATGATTAATGATATTTAAAATTTATTTTCATGTGTTTATTGGCCATTTGTACCTCTTCTGTGAAGTGTCTGTTTAAATCTTTTGCCTATTTTTTATATATAACAGCTTTATTGAGATATTGAGTATAATTCACATACTATACAGTTCACTCATTTAATAGTTTTTAGTATAGTCACAGAATTGTGCAACCACCATCTCAGTCAATATTAGAGCATTTTCATCACCTCCAAAGAAACCCTGTAGCCATTGGCAGTTACTCCCGATTCTCCCCTCCCCCCAGCTTCTGGCAACCACGAATTTATGTTGTCTCTATGGCTTTACCTGGATATTTCGTATAAACAAACTCATACAATATGAGGTCTTTTGTCACTCTCTTGCCCATTTTTTGTGGATTGTTTGGTCTCTTGTTATTGAGTTGTAACAGTTTTTAGACATTCTTTTTACAAGTCTTTGTCAGAGATAGGTATTGAAAATATATTTTCCCAGTCTGTGTCTTTCATGTTCATTTTCTTTATGGTGTCTTTTGAAGAATAGAAATTTTAATATTGATGTCCATCTTAATAGTTTTTTCTTTTTACAGTTTGTTTTTTCTGTCTTAAAAATCTTTGCCTATTCCAAGCCCACAAAAATGTTTCCCCATGTTTTTTTCCTAAAAGTTTTGTAGTTTTATGTTTAACTCTAGCTGTTACTCCTGATCTGTTTACTAATTGTCTCCTTAGGTATTGATTCTTCTGTGTGAGTAGCTGCCTGTCCGTGTTATTTTTCCTATGTATTGAGTGACTCTTGGTTGTCTACTCGTGTTGGCTCTTGAGAAGCCCTGTGCCTGATGGAGAATGCTGATTCTGATTCCAGGCTTAATGTCGGGGGGAGAAACAGTACATCTTGCTTGCTGGGGTGGGTAGTTAGTGTGTATCCTAGGACTGGGGTGGGGACTTTGATGGCTCTCATGTGCTTCTCTCTCTCTCCAACCCTTGTATCCACACTCATGTTCCATGGGGCAAATGACAAGCTTGCCCAGCACAAGCAAGGCACTGAAGGAGTGCCTGCTCCAGTGGGTTCCAAGTATCTTTCTAACTAATAGCATATATCTTGGAGGTAGGTCTGTATCAGAATGCAGAGAGCTTCCCATTGCCTGCCTGTCTTTGCTGTCTTCCTTTCTTCTCACAACATTCCTCTGGACGGATGTACCAGAACCTCATATAGGATATCAAAAGGTAGAGAGAGAGTATGGGCGGCATTCCAGGTGAGGGGCCAGCACGAGCCAAGGTGAGGCAGGTGGGAAGTGCAAGGGAGCAGCTGGCTGGAAACCGTAGACCTCAGCTGTTGTGTGTATATCAGCAGGGGCAGAGTAGTGTGTGTAAGTACCTTCAGGCACGTGGGGATGTGCTGAGGAGAGGGTGAGTGTGATAGCAGCTAGAAAGATCAAAGTGGGCTGGAACCATGCCGTTGACCCACCTGTGGTCAGATGTTTAGGGTTGGGATGGATTTCTAGTTGAGATGAATCTGGCTCCATTTCTGGTGACTGCTACCCATCCACATGCCACATATATAGCAATAATGCTTAGTCAGACTGCCCCGTGCAGGGATGGAGCCTTTGACCTTTTCATGAAAACATTCCCAGGTCAGTGGGCAGCACCCACACCCATTGAGAACAGTGGGGCTAGGCCATGCTATGTATTACCAAGATGTCTTACTTCTTTATATTTTTATTTTAGGTAAGTGCAATAAAGTTCATTTCCATTTGCCATATCGTTGGCAATTCTTGGACAGAGGCAAGTGGAAGGATTTGGACAAAATGGAGCTTATTGAAGAGGCATATAGCAATCCCAGGAAAGACAGGTATGAAATACGTCACTTGTGTCTGCTTCATGTCTGACTTTTCTGTGCAGTGCAGGAAGTTTAGACACAGCAGGATTTAGTTTTGATTGCCTACACACACACACGCACACACACTTGAGCAGCCTGGTCTGGAGGTGGAAGCTCTGGGCTGGAAATTGGAAGTTAATGTTCATACTGTCAGTTTGGTGCCTCTGTTCTCCCACTTTCCCTCCTTTCGGGGAGGAGCTATGGGAAAAAGACCTGGTGGTAGCAAGTAAGTTCTCAATTACTTGCTGCTAAGATTGATCACGTACATATATGCTCACTGATTAGTGCAGAAAAGTGAGAGGCAATCATTTGTGAAATTGTAGCCTTTGCTTGTAAAGTCATAGAGTTATTTATTGTTCAGCCTTTAACTTTTTAATTTTTCAAAGTTTGTCCCTGTATTTTCAGAAAGTCCTGAGTAGCCTTATTTTCAAATACTATATCTTGGATTGAACTTGCTTTATGTTGCCAATAAGAGACTTTGAGCCTACTTTTTGAGTGGATAAAATAAATTTGTGCTTAGAGTGCAATTATGTGCAAATTGCTACTGATAAAGTGTCTGAAACAAATTGTCCCCCTTTGGAAGATTAAACGGCTCACACACCACCCCTTATCTTTCTCTTTTTTTTCTGAGGCAAAATTTGCACAGAGTGAAGTGCACAGATATTAAATTCAGTGAGTTTTGACAAATGCATACACTCGTGTAGCCAACACTCTGATCCAGATCATTTTCATCACCCTAGAAAGTCCCCTTCTAGTGAGTGCCCACCCCCATAGGCCACCACTGTTTTGACGTCTATCACCGTAGATTAGTCTTGCCTGTTCTGGGACCTCATCTGATGGAGCCATAGCTGTACTGTTGGGCCTGGCATCTTTCTCTCATCACTCTGTTCTCGAGACTCATGCAAATTGTGCTTGTCTTCTGGTGCACATGCCCACAGGCGTCTGTAGGGTAGCTGTTCAGGGAAGAAACTTCTGGGAGGTAGGCCGGGTCCATCCTCAACTCTGCCAGGTGATGCCAGGTTGTTTTCCAAAGTGGTTGTACCACTTTCCCACCCCCATTAGCAGCCTGTAGTGACACATCTCCCTAATGTTTGATATTGCCTGTCATCTGAACTCTTGCCAGTCTGGGGTGTACAGTGCTATCTCAGTTTGCGTGTCCCTGATTCCTAATGAGGTAAAGTGTCTTCATGTGTTTATTGGCCATTTGTGCTTCCTCTGCTGTGAAATGTCTTTCCTTGTAGTTTGCCCGTTTGCCTGGCAGGGGAGGTTATGTTTTTAGCTATTTATTTAGTTTTAGGAATTCTTTAAATTTCTGGAAGTTAATTGTGTGTTGAAAATGAACTCTTCCTGTCAGCTTATGGTATCTTTTAATGAAGAAAGGTGTTTAGCCGTCTTTTCCATATGGTTTTATACTTTTTGTGCTGTAAGAAATCCTTCCTTATCCAAAGACCATAAAGAAATTTTCCTGAATTTTCTTTTAAAAGTCTTAACATTTTAAGGGCTGTATTTAATCTCGCCTTGCATGTGGTGAAGTATGGGTCCAGTTTCATTCTTATGCAGATGAATTACCAGTTTTGCCAAAGATGACTTTTTAAAAAATTATTTAAAATTTTTTAAATTGTGGTAAAATATACATAACTTAAAATTTACCATCTTAACCTTTTTTTTTTTTGAGGAAGATTAGCCTTGAGCTAACTGCTGCCAATCCTCCTCTTTTTGCTGAGGAAGACTGGCCCTGAGCTAACATCCTGCCCATCTTCCTCTACTTTATATGTGGGATGCCTACCACAGCATGGTGTGCCAAGCAGGGTGCCATGTCGGCACCAGGGATCCAAACCGGTGAACCCCGGGCGGCCAAAGTGGAACGTGCACACTTAACTGCTGCTCCACCAGGCCGGCCCCCATCTTAACTATTTTTAAGTGTACGGTTTGGTGACATTAAGTGCATTCACATTGTTGTGCAGCCATCGCCACTATCCGCTTCCAAAAGTTTGTTTTTAAAGCCATCAAGACTGAGCCAAATTTGGCAAAACGTTAACACATTTTATAGTTTATCTTCAGACTCAGTTGCCCAACACTACTTTTTAAAGTAGGCCATCTTTTTTCCACCTATTTTCAGTGCCACCTGTGTCAGGTGCCAATTAGCAAACACACCTGAGTCTGTTTCTGGCCTCTTCTGTTTCATTGGTCCGTTTGTATCAATATCACACTGTCTTACCTTGTAGATCTTTTTAGTAAGTTTTGGTATCTGTTAAGGCAAATCCGCACCTTGTTTTTCTTCACATTGTCTTGGCTCTTCTTGGTCTTTTGCTTCTCTTTAGAAATTTTAAAATCTGGCCTATAGGGGTGGGCACTGATGAGTTTTTCATGGAAAACTTGGTATAATATTTTAAATTGGAACTTGATTGACTGTTGTCAGTTTGGGAGAGTTGACATCTTTATGATGCTGTACTTTCTGTTCATATACCTGGTAGCATCTCATTTATTTAATCTTCTTTAGTATCTTTCAATAGTTCTATTATTTTCTCCGTTGAAATCTTGTATATCTTTTGTTAGTTTTTTTTCCTTTAGGGATCTGTTACCTTCTTCACTTCCTTTTTCAAAAAAATATTTTTTAAAGTTATATTTTCCGTCTGCTGATGCATGGAAATGCAATTGGCTTTTGTAGAATCTTGTTTCCTGCATGTTTACTAAAACATCTTAATTCAAATAAATTATCAATATTCTTTTGAGTTATCTGTATAGTTATCTATATATTCTTGTTATATAGAAATTAATATAATCTGTGAATAGCATTTTTATTTCTTAAACATTTGATTTCTTTTTATTGACTTACTGTAGTGCCAGGATCTCCTGTATCATGCTGAATACAAGTCATGATAGCTGGAATATTATTCCTTTTTACTTTCTTTCGTTCTTAATTTTAAAACAAGTAACTGTTAAATGTTTCACCTTGAGCATGAGTAAATGTTTGGAACCTTTGGCCTTGTTAAGGAATTCTAATTTTGTCCCTAGTATGCTAGGAGTTGTTTTTTTTGAAATTGTATATGGAAGTTGAATTTTATTGAGTGCTGTTTCTATATTAATTAAGAGCTCCTGTTTTGTTCTCCTTTACTTGTTAATGCAGTGAATTACGATAATTTTCTAGTACTGTCTACCACATTCCTGGGCTTAAAGTCATACTTAGCTGGGATGCACAGACACACAGACAAACACACTGCTAAATTTAGACACCAGTAATTGGTTTAAGATTTTTGCATTTATGTTTGAGTAAGATTGGTCTATAATTGTTTCATATTATCATTGCCTAATTTATATCTTAAGAAGTTTCTAGCCTCATAAAAAAGAGGTTGGGATGGTTTCTTTTTCTGTTCTCTGAAAAAATTTACATAAAATTAGAATTGTTTTTTCCTGAATGATTGATCATGTATCTATAAGAATATCTAGGCCTAATGTTTAATTTGTGAGAAGATTTTAAACTGCTGACCCAATTTCTTGTAATTGTTATAGGGCAAGTCAGCTTCTCTATTTTTCTTTGCATTGATTTTGGTAAGTTTATGTTTTTCTCCAGGAGTTTGTTCATTTTCAAACGAATTGTCATAAAGCTGCTTGTAATATCCCTTTTAGGTCTATGGCATCTTTAATTTTGTCCCCTTTTACATTTCTAATATTTTTCTCCCCCCTCCTTTTTTGTTGAACAATCTTGAAGAGATTTATTAATTTTATTAGTATTTTTCTTTTTTTTTCATAAGAACCAACTCCTGTCCTTTTGATCTCATATATTAGATGACCCATGGTTTATTTCTAAAAGAATTTTAAAATTAGTTTATTTAATTTCAAATGAATTGCATTGTAGTCAGAAAGTATAGACCTAATAATAACAGGTTCTTTGAATTTTATTGAGATTTGCTTTATGGTGTAGTATGTGGTCAGTTTTGGTAAAAGTTCCATGTGTGCTTAACGTCCGTTAATTTATATTTATTGTCATTACCTATACATTGGAATTTATTTCTACTGTCCATCTTAGTTTTTGCTATTTGACCTTTTTCTATATTTCTTTTCTCTTTTTGGTCTTCTCTTAGGTTTTTTTTTTCCCTCACTTGGTTTTTTTTTTTTCCTTATCTACTAGTTTGGGAGTTGCATACTCTTCTAGTGGTTAGAAATCTAAACAGGTTCTTTAAGTTAGCAACCTTTAGCCTAAAACTTAAGCCAATCATTACTTTTTATCATTCTTTTGAACAATAGAAGAGTCTTGAACTGACTAGTTCCATTCAAACTTATTTACTACTTCTATGAATTTGGGCAAATTACTTAACCCAGCCTCTGTTTCTCCATATGTCAAATTAGATAATAGTTCCTACATCAAAGGGCTATCTTGAAAATTAAAAGAGTTAGTATATGTAAAACACTCAGAACAAGGGCAGGCACATAAGATGTGCTATATGTGTTGCTTCTATTGTTTATTTAATCCCACAAGTTAGAAATTAGTGTCAATCTTTGCTTAAATTTACATATTTATCATTTGTTTTGTGCTCACCATTCCTTTGCTCCTGTTTCCTCCTACGTCCTTTTCCTTCTTTAAGTTCATCTCCTAGAAGTTGCTTTGGTGAGAGTCTAGTGACAGATGTGTTTTTTGTTTGTCTGAAAGTGTCTTTATTTCATCCCCTTCTTGAAAGATAGTTTTATTGAGTATTTTCTTTTAGCTCTTCAAAGATGATTCCATTGTTTTCTGGCTTCCATTGCTTCTATGTAGAAGTTAGCTGTCAGTCTAAATGTGGCTCTATTAGTTTCCTAGGACTGCTGTAACAGATTACCATAAACTTGGTGGCTTAAAACAACAGAAATTTATGTTCTCACAGTTCCAGAGGCTAGAAGTCAGAAATCAAGGTGCCAGCAGGGCCCCGCTCTGTCTGAAGGCTCTAGAGGAAGATCCTTCCTTGCTGCTTCCCAGCTTCTGGTGGTTGTCAGCAATCCTTGCTG
This sequence comes from Equus quagga, assembly GCF_021613505.1. Taxonomy (NCBI): domain Eukaryota; kingdom Metazoa; phylum Chordata; class Mammalia; order Perissodactyla; family Equidae; genus Equus; species Equus quagga. The sequence continues at coordinate 117,689,855 of NC_060274.1, read as the reverse complement.
TTCCCTGGCTTGCCTTGTTTTGTAGCTGCATTATTCCACTCTCTATGTCTGTCATCACATGGCATTCTCCCTATGTGTCATGGTGTCTGTATCCAAATTTGCTTCTTCTTATAAGGACACCAGTCATTGGATTAGGGCCCACCCTACTCCATTATCACCTCATTTTAACTTGATTACATCTGCAAAGACCCAGTTTCCAAAGAAGGTCACATTCACAGGTACAAAGGGTTAAGACTTAAGTATATCATTTGAGGGGATATAATTCAACTAAGTACAGTAGATAATCTGTTTTTTCTCTGACTCCTTTTAATATCTTGTCATTCTTTGGTGTTGTGCAGTTTCACTAAGATCTGTCTATGTGTGGATTTATTTTTATTTAATCTACTTATAATTTGTTGTGCTTTCTGAGTCAGAGGCTTATGTTTAATCAATTCTGGTAGCTCCTTAGCCAAGATCTCTTCACGTGTTTGCTTCTCTGGACTTCTGATTAGATATATAAGATCTTCTCATGTTATCTTTTATGTCTGTTAACTTCTCTTCCATCCTCTCTGCAGCATTTAGGGAAATTTCTTCACCTTGGTCCCTAAATTCACTGGTTCAGCCTTGTCTGAGATACAGTGTGTCCCATCTATTGTGATTTTAAAATTTCAATTATTATTTACTTCTAAAGGTTTTATTTCTATTTTTTTTTCAAACTTACTCAAATAGTCTTATAGTCTCTTGATTCTTACTCATACTTTTTTTTAAAGATTGGCACCTGAGCTAACAAGTGTTGCCAATCCTTTTTTTTTTTCTCCTGCTTTATCTCCCCAAACCCCTGTACATAGTTGTATATCTTAGTTGTGGGTCCTTCTAGTTGTGGCATGTGGGACACTGCCTTAATGTGACCTGACAAGCAGTGCCATGTCTGCATCCAGGATCCAAACCCTGGGCCGCCGCAGCGGAGCACGTGAACTTAACCACTTGGCCACGGGGCCGGCCCCTGATTCTTACTCATACTTTTGATACTCAATTTAGTTTTTTTTTTTTTTAGGGAAGAGTAGCCCTGAGCTAACTGCTGCCAATCCTCCTCTTTTTGCTAAGGAAGACTGGCTCTGAGCTAACATCTGTGCCCATCCTCCTCTACTTTATATGTGGGACACCTACCTCAGCCTGGCTTGCCAAGCAGTGCCATGTCCACACCCGGGATCCGAACCGGCAAACCCCGTGCTGCCAAAGCGGAACATGTGCACTTAACTGCTATGCTACTGGGCTGGCCCTCAATTTAGTTTTTAAAACACTTTATATGTATTTTATATTTGCATCCAAGATTGCTAATGTTTGTTGTCTTTGGTGGACTGATTCTGTTTGTTTTTGCTGACTTTTACTCATGGTATCTAATTTCCACATGTGTTTTGTGATTTATTTGATTGTGAGCTCATGTTTGCTGAAACTATCTGTGGAAATTCTTTTGAGGTCTGGGTTGAAGGTGAATTCCTCCAGAGAGAATTTGTGTTTGCTTCTCTGGGAGCCGCCTCTGTGGGGCTTCTTTAAAGTTAATTCTCACACAGGAAGTGTGAATCAACTTGAAACTTTTGTGAGGTCTGAGTGGTTTATAAGTTCTCAGGGCAAGTTTTTTCTCCTCCATCCAGAGCCAACATTGATACAGGCAAGTTTCCTTACTGACTCCCCTCGTAAGGCAGATCCCCTCCACCCTACCTCACTAAGGATGTGTAGTCTTTAGGATCTTGGTTTTATGCAGAAGTCTCACTTTACCTTCCCTTGGCTCTTTGGGCAGTACATTATTTGGAAAGGGAGTAAATCCTGGTGGCTCACAGTACACGCCATGTAGCCAAACTGTTTAACTTAAACCTTAGTTCTACCGTCTGTTAGCTGTTTGACCTTAGACAGGTTTCTTAACCTTCCTAGGCTTCTATTTTCCCATCTGTGAAATGGAGATAACAGTCTCAACCTCATGGGGTTATGAAGACTTAATCCCTTAATACGTATAGAACACTTAATACAGGGTCTGGCTCACACACTAAACACTCAATATATGTTAACTTGTTATTTTTAGCTTCTAGGGATTTCACTTTCTTGCTAGCTCAGGAATGCATTTTTAAAAAGAATATTTTAACTAACATTTTCTGCATAGTGAATGTCATGATAATGTGGCTCCATATTACCCTGATTTTATTTTTGCACAGCAAAACTGATCTTAAAAGCAGTCCTCTCCTTCCCACCTTGGAGACTTTTTTTTTTTAATGTAAATGTCCCATTTACATTCATATCTACCAGCTGGGCATCTAGAAGACCACAAGTGGAAGCTGAGGGACCTGTGTTCATTTGGCTGGTGGAATTTTCAGTCTACTTCTCATGTTCTTTTGCAGGATCCTGTGTGCTGAGTCGGCCAGTAACTTTCACTTTGATTGTCTGAACTTCGACTCCATGATGTTTGGCGCAGCCCGGGCTCGTCGCCTCTCCACAGCCTCCTCAGTCACCAAACCTCCACACTTCATCCTCACCACTGACTGGGTTTGGTACTGGACCGATGAGTTTGGTTCTTGGCAGGAATATGGAAGACAAGTAAGTGTCATGGAAAGAAGGTGAGTATTTCCTCCCAAGGATCAGTACTAGAGGAGCCGTTCCAAACATGAGCACAAGGATTGTTCCGAGGGGTCCTTTACAGCACCAAGAATCCCCAGGTCCTTGTATGACTCACGGGTTTTAAGGGAATTATGGCAAAATTAGATCATTTGGAGTTCATTTGTATGAGGTTCCATTTTTGGACGATTGGCTATCTGTTGGCTCATGAGAACTGAATGAATATAAGTTGTAGTGAGATCACCTTTCTTCATTGGTTTTGTTAAATGAAGTAGAAAGATGCCTCTCCTACTGTTGAATGGGTAACTGGAGCAAGTGCTATGTGTGCAGGAGTGTTTGTGTAGCTGCAGAATAAAGTTTAAGGCTTTTCAAAGTAGGCTCTCTGCCTTCCCTCTAGCAGCAACTTTACAGAAGGGGGCAAGTATAAGAAAATTGACTTATTTCAGGTATTGATTTGGAATCTGGATCCAACAACTGTTAGTATCAGTTGTTTGAAGATGTTCATTGATGGATTAGATTAAAAGGAGCCCCCTGGTCACCTGTAGAGGTACAAGTACAGGGAGGTCACCATTTCTATAGGGACAGCCTCTCCAAAATGAAAATTGGGATGCGTGGTCTGATAGACATTTGTACTCTTCTGGGTTGTGAGAGGCTGTATTAAAGCTTTAGTTTCTTGCTCTTATCTCCACTTAGAATATCTTTTTCTCTGGGGATACTGTCATGTGGGCTGCATGAGGGCAGGAGCTTTGTCTCTCTTTTGCCACTGATGTATTCCCATGCCGAGGACAGTGCCTGTGCCTAGCAGGTCCTGAGGACATAGACATTGGCTGATTGAAGGACAGAGATACTGTTGCCCCGTGCCAGCTGGTCAGTTGGACCTGGTTACTCTTGGTGGCCTTGAGACCTCATCCTTCTCCTCCGTTTCTTCCAGCACCAGCCTTTCCTCGTCGGCTGCTCTATCCACCCCCTTCCCCACCCATCTCCTCTTCTTGAGCATCCTGGGATTCCTTCCGCCTTCCCTTCCCTGTAGATTTGTTTAGGGAGGCTCTCTAGCCTTGCTCTCGGTTTGGTAAGGAGCAGGAGGGGAGAGGATGACGGGCTGGTCAGGCTCCATGAATCAAGCTTAGCTGGTGACAACATGGCAGGCGAGAAGCACTTAGCAAATGTAACAGCCTCTGATGATCCCGCTGGTGGTTTGTCCCTCTTCTGGGGGAGACAGGCTCCCTGGGCTCCGAGTGGGATGACACGGGACCCTGGGGGCAACACAAGAGAAAGTAAGTTTCCCTGGGTGACTTTGCAAACTGGGTCATCACAACTTTGGGGACTGGAGGCCTTTCTCCTCCCAATACCCCACACTTAGGGTTTTCCCCTTTTTTTAATGCTGCTACTCTTTTATTAAGCAGTATAGTTGGAGTGCATAACCTTGTTTAGAACAGGGAGAGTCTCTGGGGATGACCTGTATGTGGGTATTGTTGACACATCATGTACTGGTGGGTACGGATGTGCATGTGTGGACTTGGTGACTTTCGGCTGCGTGGTCTCATTTTGTACCATTGGCTGGACCCCCTCATAGGATGACCTGTCCATTCTAGCTCTTCCTTTCCTATACACTTCTGGTGTCACCTCATATTTGGATTTCTGTCATAGTTTTCTGCTAAGGTAGTTCAAGACCGTTTTCTGTTGATTCTCAGAAAAGCTAGGTTCTTTTCTGCCTGAGCTTGGAATGTGCCCCCAAATTTCAAGTCCAAATTGCCTCCACTTTCTTAAGTTCCTAGCTGCCGTAAAAAAGTACCACAAACTGGGTGGCTGAGAACAACAGTGATTTATTGTCTTTCAGCTCTGAAGCTGGAAATTGAAATCAAGGTGTTGGCAGGGCCATTCTCCCTCGGAGACCTGGAGGGGAATCCTTCCTTGCCTCTCCCTAGCTTCTGGTGGTTTGCTGGTGATCTTTGGTGTTCCTTGTCTTGTGTTTGCATCACTCCAGTCTCTGCCTTGTCATTGCATGGCATTCCCCCTCTGTCTGTCTGAATGTGGTCATTCTCTTATAAGGACGTTGGTCATTTGAATTAAGGCCCACCCTACTCCACTATGATCTCATTTTAACTAATTACATCTGCAATGACCTATTTCCAAATAAGGTCACATTCTGAGGTCCTGAGGGTTAGGACTTCGACATATATTTTTTGAGGGGGGAAACAATTTAGCCCATAACCTAATCTTGTTTATAAAGGTATTACGGTGCTTGGCGCACTGAGTTTTCCTGCGTTAAACTTGACATCCCTGAGGTATTGGGCTGCAGGAGGCTGCATTACCCCAAACTGTATCCTCTTTAGATTATTCTCAACAGACTTCTCAGGTTGATTTACCTTGTGCACCTTCCCCCTTTCCTGTGAACTCCTTTGCCGTGATCTAAGAGCCCCATAGTTGCCCTCACCCTTTCGTACCTGAACAACTCATCCATCTCTGCCTGGAAGAAAGACCCCTGTTAATTCCACCACTCACCGGAATCTGACTTCTATTCCCATTACTTGTTTGTCTGGTCAGTATTCATGGTGCACCTACAGGAGGTGGGACCTGGCCAGGCACAGCCCTTGCCATGCCGTAGACACTGGCAAAGGGCCAGGTGCCAAATCCTGTGGCATTTCCAGCCTGTTGTCCAGTCCTTCCTCACTCTCCTGGCTTTCTTGCTCCTCCTCAGGCTTCTTTTTTTCACTCCCCTTTGTGAATATTGGAGTTTCCTGGGGTCCAGCTCATACTCCCGTTCTGTTGACAGTGGTGGCCACTTTGAGTGATCTCTGCATCTCTGTCTCCAGACCAGATTTCTCTTCAAACTTCAGACTCATGTATCCAGATAACCCATCTGAGATTTCTGAAACCTTTGCTTTTTGTTCTAGACACTATTCTAAGTGCTCTGCATGCCTTATTTTAATTATTTTCCCAACCCTTTGAGGATGGGATGGTACTGTTGTGTGATGATATGAGGATGATTTAAGTTGTATTATTATTCCTGTTATAGAGTTGAGATAATTGAGGTTCAGAGAGGTTAAAATAACTCACCGAGGTTATAAACAGATTTAGGAGCCAGAATTCAAACTCAGTTATTCCATCCCCAAATCTTAGATGTTTTGTAAGTAATTGAAGAGAGAACGAGAGATCAAAATGGGTAATTGGAAAAAATAGAAGAGCTCTCCAAGGGACCAGAAAAAGAAAACGAGGAGAAGGCCTGAGCTCTGATTCAGGGATGGTAGGAACAAGAATAGGTGGAGAAGAGGCAGCATTGCTCAGGCCGCCAGTCAAGCAGCATTTGAGAGTTTAGTGTCGGTGTTTCACCTTCATTTGAATGGTTGTATCATCCATTTTGGGTAGTCTGAATGCCCTCTCTTCCATTGCTCCCATCCCACTTATCCTGGTTGGCAAGACCCATATTTACTGTCTTCCATTTTCCCTGGCAGCTTTTAGGAGGCAGTCGTGTCAGCTTCTCTTCCACGCCTCCTGCCACACCCCTGCTCCCTGCCTCTTCCCTCCTCCACCTCCTCTATGACATGAATATCTACTGTGGACATGTCTGTGGTGTGGCATGGACAGCACCTAGCGTCTTTCTTCATCATCATCTGTTCTTGCCTTCATGAAGTATCTGGTTTTTCCTTGCAGGGCATGGAGCACCCTGTGACTAACGTCAGCAGCAGCGATTTGGAGAAGGCCTACCTGGCCTACTGCACGTCGGGGTCTGACGCCCAGGCAGCCACTCTGAAGTTCCAGGCCGGAAAGCACAAATACGAGTTAGACTTCAGAGGTACTTCCTGACCCACTGCCCTCTCCCAGCAGGGCCTGGCCATCTGTTGGCTCTGCCTTTTGCACATTAACCCTGGAGAAGCTCTGTATACACATTGAGGGCCAGGAAAGAAGAGGGAGGGGTGGTCCCTGCTCCTAAAGTACTGCCCCTCTGGAAGGGAGATGGCCTTGAAAACAGATGATGCCAGCCCAGCGGGATGGAGGAGAAGCTGCCTAGGGGAGTGAGAAGAGAGGACCCTGAGGAGGGGATAGGAGCCCAAAGCGTGGAGGGTCAGCACGTGCGCAGTGGTGGTTGTCCTGTAGGCCATGGACAAGTCTCTCTGTGTCTGAGGATTAACCTCAGTCCCTGACAAGTATCAGCAGTTCTGCTGTGCAGCTCAGGCTTGTCCCTCCCCATGGGACAGCATTAATATCTTTTCTGTAGGCGTCTTCGGCACAGATGGACTGCCAGGTTAAACACGTGGTATACACACGCTGTAATTAAAAGCTGCTAGGGAGCGGATTTTCGTGTGCTCGTGGTGTCTTGAAACTGGGCCTTAAATGACTTGTCCTGCTTGCCTTGATAGACAGACAGAAAGAGGCCAAACACCCTTTAGCCAGTTCTTCCAGTGACCAATTTGTGAGGATTTTTAAGTTTTAGTTTTTCTGTGGCTTCTCTTAAGCCGTTTTCACATGGATTTATCAGTCCAGTCTTGTTCAATTTAGTTTTGCCTTTAAATTCACATTGAATCCTTGTGAATGTTCAGCGCTTTTTAAGGGAATTAAGTGGGCCTTCCTTTAAACCCAGTTTATTGTCTTCTCTATTCTTGTGGACCTTCTATTTGGAGGGCAGCAAAGTGTCTTTGGTGAATTATCCTAAACCTACTTTGCCTGCCTGCTTTTAGCCAGTTGGTTTTGCTTGTGGTTTTGCTTAATGTGGAATCACTGCCCCCTCGGTGTGCCCTTCAGAGAACCTGGAATTTCTTCTCCTCTGCAGTGAGAGCTGCCTGCCAGCCTTCAGCATCTGCTGGAGAAGGCCAAGTATGTGTGAGGTGGTTTGCAGTCCACAGTCTGATAAACGCAAGTGCACTACAGAGGACAATGAGGGACACATGAACTAATGACCTTCAGGGCAGTCCTGAGTTCAAGTGGACATAACTGGCACCTATCTGACTGCTGCCGACAACAGTTAGAAATATTTCTTTTAAGTATGTGGCAAATATCAAAACAAATAAACCAGAAATGTCGTATGCAGCCTTTACCATTCTCAACCTAGACAGCACCCCCAGGGGACATAAGTCAGGAGGAGGTTGGGGAAGAGCACACGCATGCAGTTTACTGCAAACTGCAGGAAATGTGTGTTCACCGCAGACAGACCTAAGTTCACTTGGATGGGCAGTTCTTTTTTTGTTGGTGGTGGATAACAGTAGCCACAGAACTAGTTTGAGATAAGTTAGCTTCTTTTCTCCCAACTTCACTACTAGGTATAGTGACAGCAAGTCTCAGACCCAAATTTGCCACCCACACTTAGTAACTAAATATTTATTAAGAAGTAAGTACAGAAGCACACACAACAGGCCAAATGACTTGTTCTGTAGGACTGGGGAAGACTCAGCTCTGTCCTCTTAGGGCTCTTGTCCCAAAAGAGTCATTCAAGGCAAATGCCAAGATTCCAGAGGCAGAATTCTGACATCTGTTAGTTGGCATCAGAGGGGCAGAATCCCCAAGGTCAGGACTTGTTTAAGGACTTAGCCTAGTGTATCTTCTTTAGGGGGAAGTTAGGGAACAAGCTTCGCTTTACCCTGTCCATGGGAGAGTAGGGAATGGGTCTCACATACATTTAGCCGGTCTATATATCTTGAAAACTTTTAATTTCACCAGTGAGAGCCATTTGAGATTCATCACAGTGTTAGTGAACAGACCAATAAAAATCCATTAGTATGCTAATTAGCAGAATATTGATGGGAGGTTGAGTGGTGGGTAACAGAAGGGGTTGTGGTAGCCATGTCTGGATTATGGGCTCCTGATTAGAATGTGGAGGACCCCCCAGGAGTGCCCATTCTTGTTGACCATGTGGGCTACAGCACAAGGTACACCACCTAGGTGATCATGAAGTATATGCTCAAATGCAGTAAGGTAAGTTATAGACGTCTACAAATTAATATGAAAATGTTTTTTAAATAAAAAAAATTTTTATATTCTAAATGCAAAAAAGTAAGACTTGACAAGGTCTTCCTGGTGGTTGGGGACATGTAATCTAACTTGTGGGTATTCCTGACTTTTTAACTTAAGGGGCAGTGTTCCCCCCCGCCCAGGATAAATCAGAGGAGCTTGGGAGTGGGTGTGGAGCAAGAATTTTGTTTATTAAAGGTGGTGCAGGTTTAAAAAGGTTGAGAAATACTGCTATAGAGTCAGTTTAGTGAAACTAAGAAAAAAAAGTCTTAAGAGTAAAATTATTATATTAACTCTAAATCCCACTAGCTCAAGATGTGGTAATTTGGTCTCAGACTGGGCTGAAGCTTTTTTATATCCAAGCTGGGAAAAATTGCTAAGCAAAATAATAGTTTAAACAAGATTGGAAAGAACAATTTAAAAGCGCTCATGTATAATTGATATGTCAATTACTAATCATTCATCTATTCATTAAACCCAGTCTCCTAAGGATACCTATTTTCTTTATGAATATTTGAAATGTGTAAAACTGCCTTATGTTTAGCAGACTGATTCTGGGCTTCACACATTTGGATTAGATTGCCAGCCCATTTAATTTGTGTTTATAAAACATTGTCATCCTGTGCGTGTAAATGGTTTTTTTTCTCAGCCTTCATTCAGAAAAACCTGGTCTATGGTACAGTCAGAAAAGTTTGCCGAAGACCCAAATATGTGTCTCCCCAGGATGTGAAAGTGAAACGAACCTGGTAGGTGTCATTTGGGGCACGTGTTACTTAGCATGTGTGTCATTTGGGATGTGCTCTGCTGCAAGTACAGAAAACCCACCCAGACTGGCTGAAACATTAAACGGGGTTTCTTGGCCGTGTAACTGAATGCTCTAGCACTCTCTGTCTCAGAGTATTTTGTGCCCCGCCCTCCTCCATGTATATCTGAACTTTCCTTCACTCAACACCAAAGTGCTGTGTTAATATCCGTGTTCTATAAAGGGACTGAGAATTCATGAGACTGGAAAATCAATGTACACTTACCACATTTCAAATAGAAAAATATTAGCATGTATTATAAAACTATGAAATATAATGTAAATTTATAAAAAGGTGTTAGATGTATTATCATTCTGATGATGCAGATGCAATTAATAAAACATTAAAGTGACAAACCAAAGACAACATAAAGGAAAAAAACACCAAGACACTGGGAAAAAAATCACATAATTAGATATTTTAGGTGTGCCAGTAGTGTTACTGAGTCATGAAGATGTTCTCGTGCTTTTTCCAGAAGCCAAAAAAGTTGTGTCTGACTTTAGACTAACTTAGAGAATGGCAAGGAAATAGTAATCATCTAAGTCCTAATATTCTCCCTCTGTTTCCATCTTCAAGTGATTGTATCTTTTGTTTTATAACTTGGAGGAGATCTTTTAAACAGTTCTTTGGGTTTTTCTATTTGTTTGTTTGTTTTGTTTGTAGAGTTAGATTTTTTCATGCTTTTTGGTTCTAACAAAGCATTTTAGGTTCCTCTTTGCATCATGAATGAATGATAGTTCCAGTGCAGTCTCATCTGTAGCAATTTGACTACTGTTATTCACGTTCCATTAGTTGGGAAAGGCTTCTGACCAGGGAGAGAATTATTCCTGTGGGTGGAAGCTTTGTAATACATAATTATAAGGCTGCTTGTGATCTGCAAGCCAGGCTAGACCTGAAACCAGCTTATCAGTTTATGTTTTCAGGTGGATAATTGAGTCATAGACCTAAATTTTTTTAAATGTTGAAATAATGGAATTACACCAATAAAAACCCATGTATTTCAGTACTTGAATATCATGGAATACTGTAAAACCAAAAATGGATGCTGCAGGCACTCATGGGCCAGCTTCATCCTTCCCTTATGTCACAGAATGGCTGCCAGGAGCCACTAGGGTAGGGCCACTAGGGTAGGCCTTGTAAGCATTTAGGAGAGGGCCCAGGCCCTTCTGCAGCTGATGAAGACAAATTCTTGAGCTTTGCACTAATCAGACCCCTTCTGAACCAGGAGTGTTTCAGGCTTGGGGCAAGAGTGATGGGGTTGGGGCTGGGGGAGGGGTCAGTTCCCTCCAAACCACACAGCCACGTAATGGGGGAGGGCAGCCTGGGTGGTGAGAGATACCAGAGTGCCCGTTAACAGTCCTGTGTGACAGCCTGTGCTGGGCTTTAGCCAGTCTTGCTGTTCGCCGGCTATACCTTCCATTAGCTGGAGAAGTCTGGCTCATTTCTGTTTCACGGAGAACTGATAGTGTTGCTGCTGGTTCTTTTACAGTTTCACAGAGGGACTTTAGTGGCTGTGTTTGTGGAGCACGGCAAGGTCATTTAAAGAAGAGTTGGTACAAGCTAGAGGGGAAAGGTATTATCAATCCAAGAACATCAAGTGCCTTTTGAGTCAGGTCCTGGGGTTGCCCCTCCCTGTTTCCTTGAAGCTAAATATGTCTTATTTCTCTTTTTAATTAAAATTTAATTTTGACTACATATGAAAAATTTACAGATTTGAATGTCTCAACTATAGAAAAAGGTATACTCAGTAGTCAGTATCCTCCTCCCTGTTGGCTCCACCTGGTTTCCATGGTGGGTGACCATTTTCATTAGTTTCTAGTTTATCTTTACTATGTTTCTTCTTGTAAAAATGAGCAAATGCATATATATAAGTGTTTTCTTATTTCGCTTTTCTTGCACTAAAGGTAACATTTATATGTACTGTTCTGTACCTTTTCTTTTTCACTTAAAAATAATTATGCCATTTCAGTATGTTGAAGTCTTCAGAATTCTGTTTCTGTTTTCATGGTTCGGCATCACATGTCCATCCCATAGTTTATTTAATCTGTCCCCTCTGGAGGATGTTTTGCGTTGTTTCAGTCTTTTGCTGTTACAAGTGTAATGCCACAGTGGGCCATCTGCTGTCTGTGCTGTTTCACATTCGTGGGGGTGGGTCATCAGGTTAGAGACCTAGAAGGTAAGTGCTGGTTCCTCTTCAGGGGGTTGCATGGTCATGCACATACCCCAGGACGCATGAGGTGCCTGTTTCCCTCGGCCTTCCTGCCAGAGCGAGTTGTCAGGCTCTTGGACTTTTGCCGTTCTCATTGGTGGGAGAGGGTTTCGCAGTGTATTTTAATTTGCTGTCTCTCATGAGTGAGCTTTAATGCTTTTTCCCCAACATGTAACGGCCGTTCGCCGTTCTTTTTCTGTGGACTGTTTGTGTTTTTGTCCATTTTTCTATCAACTTTTTGGCATTTTTCTTATATATTAAGAGCCTTTCATCGATTAGGGAGATCAGCCCTCAGTTTCTTATATAAATTGCAAATATTTTCTCTTGGTTTGTTATTTGCCTTTTGGTTTTGTTTATGAAATATTTTGCCATGCAGAAATACTTGTTTTTTATTTTATTTTTTTAGCTAAATGTATCAGTTTCTTCTATGTATTGCTTCTGGATTTAGAGTTTTGGTTAACTGTGACTGCTCCTACTTCTGGAACTTATTTTTGATTCTTTCTCTATCCAGAGCCTAAACTAGGCACAGTTTGGAAAAATCTGTCTGTCTTCTTTCTGAGACTGGATCTCTTCTCATCTCTCTAACTTAGACTTCAGGGGACCACAAGCAGATACCATACATCAGAAATAAATGTGATTATTTTGGTCAAATTCAGACTAAGGTATGAGTAACTGAGGATCTCCCCTCTCCGTAACCTTAGAGTCGCACGTATTATGTGCAGTGAAGTGCTCGGTTCTTCCCTCTGACTCGTATGGCAGTAGCTGGTTGTCATAACTCCAGCAGGCAAGTCTGCTTGGGCCTCCATGGCCAACCAGGACTCATAGGGTGGGTCACCTTCAGAAACAGCTTCTCTGTTTACACAATTAACAGGGTCATAGAGTATGATTTCCATGTTCAGAAGTCATAATACAGGAGTTTCATGTAAAGTTTGAGACAACATTTACACATCACGTATCTGGTTTAGTTCCTTACTATCATTCTATCCTCTGTGAAAATGTTTTATTCATGTGATTGGGTCGTATTTTTTCTTTTCTTACCTCCTTGTAGATATTTTTTGTCATTTCATTTTTTCCCCCCTCTACTTGTTTGGCAGTTAGTATTACTATTTTTTTAAAAGGCCACACTAGAAATGATAACATGTGTTCTTCACTTAGGTGTAAGTCAATCAATATCTTTGCCCTCCTATCAACTAATATAAGGTCCTTCATTTACTTTTATTCCATTTACCTTCCTTGCAACTTGTTTTTTTTAACTTCACGGGACCCTGTTATTTTATTTTAAATTTACTCACACTTTATTTTAAAATTACTCACATCTGTATTTTGCTGTCAGTCCTGAAAGATATTTTCACTCTTGGAACACTGAAGATATCACTCTGCTGTCCTCTGGTTTCCATTGCTGCTTTGGCAAATGAGCTGTCTGTCCAACTGGTGCTGCTTTTCTAGAATCACTCTTTTTTCCCCCAGCTACTTTTTAAGACTTTCTCTTTGTCTTGGTGATATGCACTTGCACTGTGGTGTGTCTGGGTGGGTATTTTTGTTTATCCTCTTGGAGAGTCTTTGGGCTTCTTAAACTTGTGAGTTGGTGTGTCTCATTAGTTCTCTTTGAAAATTGCCTCCACCCTGTTCTCTCTCTTCTTTTTGGAGCTTCAGTTAGGCTCTGAGCAGATTCAGGCCTTCTTACTCGCTTCTCCACATCTCAGCTTCCTCTCCACGTTTTCCATCTTGTTATTGCTGTGGGCCACATTCTGGATAATTTCACTTCCCATATCTTTCAGCTCACTCATTCTGTCTTCAGGTGGTCTGATCTACTAGTAAGCCTGTCTGTTGATTTTTACTATCAAGGATTGTGTTTTTCGTTTCTACAAGTTGTATTTGGTTCTTTTTCAAACCTTTCAGGTCTTTTTATAGTTTCCTCTTCCTTGCATATGTTTTAAAATTTTTTCTTTTATTTCTTTAAACATAGAATAGTTGTTGTTTTATAATCTGCCTGATAATTTCAGCATCTTAAGTCTTCATGGGTCTGTTTCTGGCTGTTCTTGCTTGTGGGACCTTGCTTAGTTATTTTTAAACTGTGCCATTTTCCTAGGAAAGTTATTTGTGGGAGTTCTTTGAGGCTTAGGATGAAGGTACATGTCTCATGCCAGCAGAAACAGAAGGTAGATCTAATGTAGGAAGAACAGAGCATTCTGAAAGGGAGTAGGAATGATTTGGAATTACAGCTTCACAGTCTTTGTTCCTAAACCTTTTGGGCCACATATCTTTTAAAACTCAGTTTATATTTATTTATTTTTATTTTTAGAAAGATTATGTGGTGTTTGTATTATATGACACCCTGTAATTGAACATGCTAATATTTCTGCAGTAAAAAGTATACGTAGTCACTTTAAGAAGGATATATAATGATCACAAATAGCCTCTTAGCAGTTTAAGTCAAATTTATGTTGCCAAATGAGTTTTGACATCAATTTTATGTTTTTAAAAATATTTTTGAATACAATTACACTTCATCGAGGCTGTTTTTAATAAGATTGTGGATAAGGGTTTGTGCTACTTTATCAGATGCTCTCTCCCTTCTGTGCAGGAAGTGGGATCCAGGTGAGAAAGGGATCCCTCATGCCTCATTGTTTCAGTGTTGGCCACACAGGCAAAGATGCAAGTGCTCTCAGGTGGCAGCTAGTGTGGTTATGTGCTTCCTTGCCTTCTCCCCACTTTTGCAAAATGATATGCTGAGACTCAAGATGTGGAGGCCACCCATGATAGATATGCTTATGTCTGAGAACAAAACGTCTCAGTGTTTTTGCTTATATCCTGTAGCGGCATCAAGCTTCCAGGCCCAAAGAGCATCCCAGCCCACTGGGACCCCTCGGCCCTGCCGGACCCCGGCTTTAAGGTATGGAATCACGCTGCCTCAGGCTGGGGAGGGGGCTTCTTAGACAGAGGTGAGTGTGAGCAATTGTGCTGTTTCCTCCACCACTGAAGAAGCTGTGCACTTGGGGCTCAGGGAGGAGGGCAGAGGTGTTGGGGGGGTTTTGCGTTTTTTCAGGTCTTGGGGATTTTAAGCCTCGATGACCACACAGGAGATGGCTGTGGCCCTGACGGGAGAGGATGTATTGTGGATGGAGGACAGCAAGCTGGAAGTTTTCTGGAAAGGGCAGAAAAAAGGAGTTTAAGAGCTGCTTACCCAATAAATATTAGTTTTACTAAGCAAGGAAAGGAAAAGAAAGCAGGGGAGGATTTGAGTATGGTGAGGGACATCTGGAGGGGGAGGTGCTAGATACTAGATGACAAAAAAAGGAATAGTCAATTGAACAGTTCATTTAGCCTCTCTGCCAGCTGATGGGAGCTATACTGAGTTTGGTAGAATATTCAGGCCAACGTCTGATGCTGCCCGTCTGTGTGGGGCTCTTGGACTGACCTCTGACAGCTGGCCTCCTGCCCGCCACTGTGCAAACCGGTTTTTACAACATGACAGTCTCTGCTGTGGGAGGACTCATCTTGTCAAGTTGTACAAAGCACACTCACACCCCAGCAGTGCAGCAGGACATGCGAAGGACTGGGCAGGTTCACACAGCAGCCCTCAGGTTTCAGAGGAGGAGGCGACCATATTGAGAGGATCAGGGCAGGTGTCCCTGGGTCCACACCTAAATGATCGCTGGTGCTTGTACAGGCGGAGATGGGGGAAGAACATACAGGTTGGTAGAAACCAAATGGGGAAGGAGCCCAGGTCAGGACACAGGGTGTCTCAGGTACATGTATAGATGCGGGAGAGCAGGCGAGAGGTCAGGGCTGTGCTGTGGAGCGCCGTGGTCATGGGCCAAGCTGCAGGCTGTGATGGGTGTGGGAGCCCTTGCCAGTCTCTAGTCTGGGAGGGGCAGGGCTGGTTCCATACCGGAGGGAGAGGAGCTTGGGGGTCTTCTGTGGGATGGGAGCAGGGAAACCAAGAGTCAGAATTTGAGTTGCAGAGACCCATGCACGTTCACACTGAGCCCTGATCATTTAGAGTCTTTGGTGGGGTGGTGAGTTGGTTATTATAAGGCTGCGCTTTGTGTGGGGAAGGAGATGGTATAGAGGGACTCCCTAGAGATCCCCAAACAGGCTGTCATTGGGCCAAGCCTTCTGGAGCCAGGAACAGGGAGGCTGGTTAGGTGCGGGCTGCAGGTGTCCTGTGGATTGTCACTCTGTGATGGTCAGCTGTTCTTGGTCAGGGGCTTTGCCGTTTCCCAGAGTGAGACACTGAGGAAGATGCGGGCTCAGCTGGGAGGGACGCAGCGGCCAGGCTCCTGAGTTGCTGCATGCCCGTCTGCCAGCCTGGCCTCTCCCTCAACACTGCTGCTCATGAGCCCGAAGCTGCTTTGACGGCTTTGCCCCTTCCCCACCAAATGTGTGCATTCCGTATTTATTGACACTGGCTCTGTGGTCTTGTAGACTATGTGATCTGCCACCTGTGTGGTCAGAAGAAGGGATAGGCAGGATGGTACTGGCATAAGCCTCACATCCTGTCCTTCCAGTGGTCTCACAGTGAATAAGAAGGAAGTGACTATAGATTGCACACATCCTGCTCCTGGAGACAGTACACCCTGCAACAAGGGGGAGGGTGGTCATCACTGTCTGGGTTTTCTTCCTTCTGCAGTTCTAACATTTTATGAGCAGGCTTGGGAAGGAATTGATCTTGGGAAGGGATTCCATACTTGGATGATAACATGGTAAAAATATTTGCCCCTTGCAGAGGATTGCCCTCACTTCTTCCTCAGAGGAGTATCAGAAGGTCTGGAACCTCTTTAACTGCACGCTGCCTTTCTACTTTATTCAGAAGATCGAGCGAGTCCAGAACCTCGCCCTCTGGGAAGTCTACCAGTGGTGCGTTGGGGGCTTGCTGTTGGTGGGCTGGTGACTCTGTCCCCTCAGACACATACACGGTAGGCTAGTTGCTTACCAAAGGTGCCCTGGGCTTCCGGGACACCCTGAGATAGCAGCCACTGCTTGCCCAGTGCTGCTGCAGTCGGGACCTGCGTCCTTGCTTTCCTGTCCATCTTGTCATCTTTATAGCTTAGTCCTGACATATCCCTTCAGAGGGAACTGAGGCTTCTCTAGTGACAAAGCCAGCACTCACACTTCTGCACTCCGCCTTCCCACCTGAAGATCAAGGAGATGGGAAAGTACAAGCCACCCACACCCTTAGCCCTGGGCACATAAGCTAGCATCCTGACAGCCAGAGAACAGGGGCCTTATTTCTGTGCCTGAAGATTGGCATGTGCTTGGGTACCCAGGCACTTGTCCATGTGGGGAGGACATCCACAGCAGGTCATGGCGGGCCTGGGGTTCTGTTGATCTGTCCCCACAAGAGGTTAGAGCAGTGTCATCTGTACTCTGGGCCCAGTGATGAAATCAGGGTAACTTACAGGAGAGGGGAGAAGGATGGCCCCCACCGACAGCATCCTCCAGCTTCTGTGGCTAAGCTCCACATGGGAGTGTGGTGGTTGGGAAGAAACACCCTTGCCTTCCAAGGGCTCATCTGCTTTAGGAGTTCAAGGAGCTGCTGGAGGCCTAGAGCTGTGGAAGGAAAGGCTTCCCTTTGCTTTTCTCCACCTTCTTTCCTACTCCCTGGCCCGTGGCTGGAGTCCCATGGGTCTGGACCCACATCTCCTAGTGTCATGACACTTCTAATAAAATGTGTTTTCTTGGGTTGGGTAGCCTGGATTTGGCAGCAAGCTCTTTCTGCTTCCAGCACACATTCCTCTCCCATGATTCTAGGCAAAAAGGGCAGATGCAGAAGAGAAATGGAGGGAAAACTGTGGATGAGAGGCAGCTGTTCCATGGCACCAGCGCCAGTTTCGTCGACGCCATCTGTCAGCAGAACTTTGACTGGCGGGTCTGTGGTCTTCATGGCACATCCTATGGCAAGGGTAAGTGCGAGGGCCAGAACCCAGCCTTGCTGCCCGGGGCCTGGGAAACCGCTTTAAAGGAAATGGATGGAGGGCCTCAGGGCAGCCAGTGTAAGTAATGAGTCAGTTCAAACTCAGTGAGGAATGGCCCCCTGGCACTCTGCGGGGTGCCAGCTGGCCACACCCTCACTCACTCCTCAGCATGCATTCAGGAGCCTGCCCCAATGTCGGAGCAGGGGTGGCCCTGCTTACGCTGGGGTTTGCTTCCCTGATAGGGCCTGCGTCCCTGTGGAGAGAGGCCCTGGGAGATGGTGAGCACGGGATGGGCGAGGAAAGGGGTGCCTTTCAGCCCTGTGCCAGGTCCCCAGACTGTGCCTGCACTTTTTCATTAGAATAGAAATCCGAACACCTCCGATAACATTTATGTGAATATGTCATGCAGGCTGTGAGTTATCTGAGTGTTTTCCTGTCTCTTAATTTTAAATTTTATTTAGAAATAATTTCAAACTCACTGGAAAGGTACAAGAATAATATAAAAAAACTCTTGCATAAATTTTACCTTGATTCATCAGTTTTAACATTTTGCCACATTGGCTTTATTACCCCCCATCTATTTTTTCTGAATCATTTGCAAGTAGGTGGCATATATCCTGCTCCTTCACCCTTTAGCACCTGCTAAGAACAAGGACATTATCTTCTGTAACCATGACATGGTTACTAAATTGAGGAAATCTCATAGTGATGTGATACTGCAATCAGCAGTTCCTATTCCAGTCCCATCGCTTGTCCATCAGTTAAACTTGATCTGATGTGGTGATGGCTGTGGGCTCCAGATGGACAAGAGCCGGCAGTAGGTTGTGAATCCGAATGTATAGGTGGCAGCTTCCAGCTCAGGTTCCCATTTGACAAGGTTCATAATTCTACACATTGGGTTGCCAGTTCTACAGTGATTCCATAAATGGGATCTTAGTCACTTTCCATTCCAACCCTATGAGGTTGGGCATGACAGCCCCATTTTATAGCTGAGGAAGCTGAGGTTTAAGGGGTTAAGTAGTGAGATGCCCAGAAACCATTAGGAATTGAGTGACAGATCCGGAACTTGAAAGGAGTTTTCTGCCTCAGAGTTTGGTGTCCCCTCTGATGCCCTTCACAAGGGAAAGGCTGGAGAAATGGGAGAAGGAGGAGGAAGGGAGATACAGTGATGGAGGAGTGGAGGCCATTGGCATTGCCTGGTTCACAGGACGGTGGAGCCTCCCCTTCCCAGCTGTGAGCTGTCCTCCCAGCGCCCAGCTGAGCCCGTGCGTATCCTTGCAGGGAGCTACTTTGCCCGAGATGCCGCATATTCTCACCATTACAGCAAACCTGACATGAAGTCCCACTTGATGTTTCTGGCTCGGGTGCTGGTGGGCGAGTTCACCCGAGGCAGCTCCTCCTTCGTCCGCCCCCCAGCCAAGGGAGGCCAGAGCAATGTCTTCTACGACAGCTGCGTGAACAGCATGTCTGACCCCTCCATCTTCGTGGTCTTCGAGAAACACCAGGTCTATCCGGAGTATGTCATCCAGTACACCACCTCCGACAAGCCTACGCCTGGGGCCTCTACCCTGCTCTCCTTGGCATCTTTCTTTGGTGGCCGGTAGTGAGCACCGGAGGATGTTTTTTATGCCTTTCAGGCTTATCTTCCTTGAAACAGCTATTTGGAAAGGGTTTTTTTTTTTTTTTAAACGAAAAACTTTTAATGAACTGTTTGTTGACTTCTCGATGAAGTTACATTCTTAATCTCTCGCTGATAATGGTTTTCACTTTTAAGTCACTTTGGGGCTTGCTAGTGGACTACTAACTAGTAGTGATTATACATGAGCCTGTTATTGCTTTTTACTAGTGGGTTGAAATTTTATTTTTTACTCTCTTTGTTGACTTTGCTGCTGATTGGCGCCAGGCACAGAGTTTTCAGGTACTGTTTTATGGATTGGTTTTAATTTTTAAGAGTTTGTCTCTCCAGTGATTTGGTTTTTCATGGTCTCCATGGCATCTTGTTTTATTTTCTTGTCAGAATGACACAGTTCAATCAATCCAGGAAAACCTATGTCATGGGCCTAGGGAGGCACCATCACTGTGGCTGTTGCTCTGGCTCTGGTCCAGGCAGCTCTTCTGCCGCTTCTCCTGGGCTTCTGGCCTTGGAATTGGCCCTTATATCACCTTGTTAGAACATGTGGCTATTGTGTGATGTCACTGAGTCCTTGTTTGTTTCCCTTTGTCCTTTTGGGGGTCAGTGTAACCCAGAGGAAGCACATTCACCCTGGCCAGTGACATGGATGAGTGGCTCCCCTGAGGACCTCTGGGCTCGGCCCATGAATGCCATTCCTGCATCTCCTAAGTGCACTGGATACCCTCTGAATATGGGTTTTATGTCCCTGCGAGACTTGAATACCTGTGCTGCAAATGTCACAACAGAGTATGGAAATAAAAATATTTATCTGAAGTAGGTGATGACTGCAGCTCATTCTTCAACATCTGTTTATTGAGCACCCACTACCCAGGCACTTTTTGGGTGTCAGGATATAACAGAGCCCCCTTTACTGCCCTGGGGCTGAGTGTGAATTTATCATGAAGCCAATGAAGCTGAGGGTTTAGGGCCCCTCACTTGTGGGGCCCCTCCCCCAGCCCTAGGAGGGGCCCTAACTATATGGCCACATGATCATATGTTTCAGTTAGATTTGCAGACATTACATATTTGTATTTTTTTCTTTCCCCCAATTCATATAAATTCTAAGCCCCACAAAACCCAGGTTCACCGTTGAGCAAAGTATGTTGTGCATACGGAGGGGGTGGATGTGTTCTGTGCATGTCTTCCACCCCAGGAATTTATTGGAATCTCTCTGCTGGGCCTTGGTAGGCTCTGGACTGGGAGCAGAGGGGCTGGCACGGTGGCTTCATGTTATGAGGCCGTTTGCTCCCTCCCCAGTGGCTCTACCTGTTGGCCCTGGGTTCAGTCCTCAGCCCCAGGCTTCTCTCCTCACCTGCAGCCTTTGTGCCCATCCCCCCACCTTCCTAACAGTGTGTCCACTCTCCACTCGATGCCTCCACTTCACTTGGTTTGTCCTGTAGTTCTCAGATCCAAGGCTGTTTAGTTTTTCCATCTTTGGAACAGGCGTAGGGAGTGATCTGGAACCTTACACAAGGTCAGCTAATCAAGCCAGAGGAGAACTGAGTTAAATGACCAGAAAAATGAAGAAGCAACAAATACTACCTTACCTCCCAGCAGGGCTGGTCACCTAATTGTATATGGTATGATTTTTCAGAGCCCCCAAAATATTTCTGCCACATCCTAATACTGAGATTTTATTCATTGCTTTTCAGTAAAGTAATTGGTCCTACTACAGTGTAGGTGGGGGGCAGAGGGGTGTCAGAGAGAACCGTTAAATCAGGTGCTTGCCTGCTAAGTCTTAAATGTAAGTCAATGGATCATATACTTTTTTTTTAACTTTTTATTAAGATTATGATAGTTTACAACCTTGTGAAATTTCAGTTGTACATTATTGTTAGTCATGTTGTAGGTGCACCACTTCACCCTTTGTGCCCACCCCCACCCCTCCTTTCCCCTGGTAACCACCAATCAATTCTCTTTGTCTCTATGTTTAACTTCCACCTATGAGTGGAGCCATAGAGAGTTCGTCTTTCTCTGTCTGGCTTATTTTACTTAACATAATACCTTCAAGGTCCACCCATGTTGTTCTGAATGGGACGATTTTGTCTTTTTTATGGCTGAGTAGTATTCCATTGTATATATATACCATATCTTCTTTATCCAATCATCAGTAGATGGGCATTTAGGTTGCTTCCATGTCTTGGCTATTGTAAGTAATGCTGCAATGAACATAGGGGTGCATGGGACTTTTGGAATTGCTGATTTCAAGTTCTTTGGATAGGTGGGATGGCTGGGTCATAAGGTATTTCTATTTTTAATTTTTTGAGAAATCTCCATACTGTTTTCCATAGTGGCTGCACCAGTTTGCATTCCCACCAGCAGTGTATGAGGGTTCCTTTTTCTCCACAACCTCTCCAACATTTGTCACTTTTTGTGTTGGTTATTTTTGCCATTCTAACAGGTGTAAGGTGATATCTTAGTGTAGTTTTGATTTGCATTTCCCTGATGATTAGTGATGGTGAGCATCTTTCCATGTGTCTATTGGCTATCCGTATATCTTCTTTGGAGAAATGTCTGTTCATCTCCCCGGATCATATACTTTTTAACCATCTGGCTGCTGGGAGCTGAGAAGTGGGAAGCAGGAATGGTCCATTTGGGAACATGGATGGAAGAAAGGCAAGAGGAACCTGAGGTGGGAGGTGATCAAATGCTCCAGAAAACTCAAGGAAGCTATGAAGACTGCAGAAGTCCCTGGATTTGTTGACCTTTGAGAAAGCAAGTCAGGAAGAGTAACTATTTGGACTGGAAATTTGAGAGGAGAACAGGGTTTATGTAGCCAGGGGTGGGGTTGCAGCAAGTTGTTCCTGTGGGTGCAGGAGGGCGTGGGCATTGTGTTGAGGAGAAGTCAAAATGACCATAACTCTCAGAACCTTGTGTGCAAAGAGGTAGTGGGATCCAGGGCAAGTGTGTGGGTGTATAGTTGACAAGAAAGTTATGAAGACCCACTTGGGTTACAGCTAAAGGGTCTGGTGGAGGACCTTGTCAGTGCAGTTTCCTGCCATTTCCTGCCCTGTATAGTTGGTGTTGGGCATGAACAGTGGGATTTAAGCAGAGCTAAGGATTGTGAGTTGAAACTGGAATGGCTGGGAGCCCAGCGAGTCTAATACATGAGGAAGCCCCACTGCTGTGTTTGAAGATGGTGACCACCTGGACCAAGAAGGAGAGGGAAGCCAAGGGGCTAAGAGTTGGGCCCTTTTGCAGGATGAGGTTCTGTGGGGATTGGAGGAGAGGGGCGGGGCAGTCAGGGGAGGCAGATGGTCACCAGGAAGAGGAATGTATAGTTTTCTCCAGTGAGTCTGAGCCCCGGGGCCAGGCATCTTGGAGGGGCTGGGTCACAGAGATGAGCAGGTGGCAGCGGTAAGGGCGTGGAGAGGCTATGCGATGGGCTGGCCAGACCTCTCAGAGGTCTGGGACAGTGCTGGGGAATGAGGCTGCCCTCTGGGGAGGCCAGAGAGAGAGAAGGGGGCTCCGGGGAGCGCTATGGGGGAAGCATGGGATGCTCTGGGCTGCAGCGGTGGAGGATCAAACAGCGAAAGCAACATTCACAGACGTGGATGTGTGGAAACCTGTTCTGCCAGCTCTCCTGAAAGCCTAACTTTCTAAAGGTGGGTCAGCCTCTGGTATCGCATCCGTGTCTGTGCTCACAGATCCCTGCTCTGTTACCTCTACGACATTCAGCCCCTTAATGCTGCTCAGATGTTGAACAGAGGAAGGGGTCTTTGATCTAGGTCAGCCTCCCTGTTTCACAGATGAGGAAAATGAGGCAGAGGGACGTGGAAAGACCAACAGCCACATGGCTGCTGGTGGCAGATTTGGGATTCAGTTTGCAAGTTCTTTGTTGAATTTGAACTTCTTAGTGACACAATATTTACTTGTACTAAAATTCACCTATTTTGATTCTTTGATCAAAATTGAAAGATATGATCCTCTTTAAAAGAGAAAGTACATTTCAGCCTCTCTCACTTTTCTACACATTGGAGCTTATTATAAAGTTGGTATTACCCTACCTAGGAAAATCAAAGCATGATAAAGCTTTTGAGCCACTTTTGAAGTTGAGCTTCTGATGTCATTAAGTCAAACACCACAATGCACCAGAAGCTGAAAAGGCCCATGAGCTGGTGCCATCAGGACAGCTCACCTGAGTGTCCTTGTCTCCTGCCCTATATATAGATTCCTTCCATCCACGGCCAGGACTTCCTTCAAAACACCAGCTTCTCATATGTTTTGTCAAAACTACATTTTTGCCTATTTATCAGCAATCCCTTATTGAGAGAGGTGGACCTGTGGTTCAGACACCATTGGTAAAGTCAAAGTTAAGTGCAACAGCCATTTATTAAGCATTTAGGAAGTGTTACGTAAATGTCCTCTTTTATACTTGCATGCCAGGTACCCTTTCAATTGCTTCAGTGATGTTTTTCCAAAAATCTGAATTTCCACATGAAGGTTTTCTTTGAATTAGGGAGTGCCCTCATAACATGGACTGTGTCAGCGAGGGACAATCTTGATGTAGACGCCATTTTTTGGACCCAGGGCAGATTTGGATTCTAGCTGCAGTGGTACCTAAAACAGATGAAATTAAAATATTTGCCACAGTTAACCATACCTGCAGCAAGCGTCCTGGGAACTGGGCCTGAAGCAGAGTTGTGGAAATTGGGCTGAGGGATGGACGGGCTAGGAACGAGCAGAGGCCTTCCACGGGACCCTGAGAAGCCGCAAAGCTGCCCCGAGGGGATTGGGTGTGGGGGCCTCACCAGCTCGCCCCCTCTCCCAAGTCACTAAAATCTTGCAGGTGAGGTCCTCCCAGGAAGCCTGTGTAAGAGCTGGAGCCACTCCCTTTGCAAATGAGAAATGGGGGCTCAGAGTGGCCAAGTGACTTGAACTCAAGTTCACATGACTAGGAAGTGGAGAGCAAAGCCTCAAACTCTCAGTTCCCCTCATCTCATTCCCCTGTGCCCTGCCTAACTGAGCAGGCCCCTCTCTTTCCAAGGGGCTTTGGGGAGAGCGGCCCCATGCTGTTCCCTGCTCATGCATGCTGTAGTCTGGCCTCGCTGCCATCCAGAAAGCTTTCCTTAGGGCCAAATTACAAGGCAGATGGATGGTGGACTGGGGACTTGGAAGAAAAACCAAAGAATTACTCAAGAAGCAGTGTGTCCCCTTGAGCTGTGTGTGACATGACTGCTCAGTGGCTGACGTGAACCCTTTAAAGGAAAGAAGAATCACCAGGCCTTGGTGCTGGGGCCTTGTGGGCTTTTCAGATGTCGTTGAGAACTATGGTTCAGATGGGAGACAGTTATACAACCAAGCAACATGCTGGTCTAGATCTGTGCTTTCCCATGGGGTAGCCAGAAGTGCGAGGCTGCTGAGCCCTTGAAATGTGGTTAGTGCAAATGAAGGGCTGAATCTTTTAGATTTTATTTGATTATCATTAACATATCAATAGCCACACATGGCTACTGTATCACACACCACAGATCTAGACAAACTTGAAACACATTGGACTTCAAAAAAAGAAGTCAATGGGGCTGGCAAAGTCAAGGAGGGCTTCCTGGAGGAAGCGATAACTGGGGTAGGGCTACAAATAGGGGAAGCTGTGTGAACAGGACTTCTTAGGGGTCACTTTGGGATATGAGGGAACACCAAAGGAATTGAAGGATGGGATTAGACTGGGGGCGGGGAAGTGGGAGGGAAGACATTCCAAGTAGGGGCAGCAGCCCGAGCAGGCAGGGAGAAGAGCAGGCAGGGAGAAGCCTATGAAACGCCCTCCGAGTGGGAAGTTGGAGTGGGGAATGCAAAGTTGGCTCAGATGAGCTCTCCTTGGACCCAGCAGGCTCAGGGACTCGCGGCTGGTTCTTGAGCAGGGGAGTGCCAGGCATAAAGCAGTATTTTGGGACATTGGTCTGGCTGCTGTACCATGTCAAGATCAAGGGTAAATGAGACAAACCCCGAAGAAGAGTCCTGCGCCCGTGGAATTCCTACGGCAGGGGACCTGCTTGCCTCGCTCGGCTCCTTCCTTGTCTTGGTTTGGCTCTGTGCTCCCACTTTGCCCCTCCCTGTCTCCAGCCTTGAACCTCAGAACTTGGCAGACATTTTCACAGCCAGTACCTCAATCTTTTGTACTCCAGCCCAACTCACTACTCCTCCCAGACCAGCAGCCTGCCCCAGCTCCCTGTTTGCCCAGAGGCAATGCCACTCTGAATCTAGAAGTTGTCACCATTCGTCACTGTATCCTTATCTCTGCCCCCTTACGCCCTCCTATCCAGGTCTGCAGCTGTGCAGAGGGGTTCCTCAGAGGCTTGGAGGGGGGCAACGTTCAGGTCGTGTGGGGAACAGCTAATACTGTGCAGAAAGGCTGCTAGACGGAGAGGAAAGAGGGAGGGCTGGGGAAGGAGAAGGATCTGCTTCGAACCCCAGTTTCTTCACTCTCGGGCTCTTCATTCATTTATTCATTAACGTCTGTTGAATGAATGAGTGAGTACTTGCCAAGTGCTCGGCATTAAGCTGGGCGCTGGAGGCTCCAACAATGAATTCCACAGACTTTTGGTCCCTGCCTTCATGGAGTCCGCAGTTCGACTATGTGACCTCAGGCAAGTTACTTAACCTCTCTGAGCTTTATTTTAGCTCCCCATCTGAGGAATGGGAATAATATAACCTACTCTGCAGGATTACTGGGTTCTCTTTGCGGGAGAAGGAAGAGCTACAGCATCGTGAGGCGCAGCCCTGCTGTACAGGGAACAATACTAATAGCTAACGCAGACTCGGGTTATGCGCCAGGCGCTGATCTGGCACTTTCGTTGGCTCGTTTAATCCTCCCACGGCGTGAAGAGGTAGGAGGTGTTCTTGTTATTAACCCCCTCTTACAGATCGAGAAACTGAGGCCGAGAGATAAAGGAATTCGCGCGGCGGGAGCAGCGGGGCTCACCTGGGTCTCCGCGCAGGCTTCGAACCGGAACTTGCGCAGCAAGTGGAGCAGCGTCAGCTTGACCTCCAGCAGCCCCAGCCGCACCCCGAGGCAGCTCCGCGGGCCCGCACCGAACGGCAGGTACGTAAAGGGCCGCCGGCGCCGCCAGGCCTCGGCCGTGAACCTGCGGGGCAGCAGCGCGGGCAGGGTTGGCCCGGGACCGCCGCCGCTGGGCCTGGCGGAGGGACCCCTTCAGCCGAGGCCACGCCCCCCGCGGGCCACAGAATCCTGTTTTCTCATGGGCGGGTCCCGAAGGCTTGGGAGCTGGTGGTTGCTAATCCAGGAGCCTCGGTCCTGCCCGCTCCTCCCGTCCTGCAAATCTCCGAAGACTCGGCTGACCGACCCTGCCCCTCCTGGGGACTTCATTGTGCTGTTAATGAGCCTGCAGGCTCACTGTGATCCAGGATAAAAGAGTCTTAAAGAAACACCGCCCTCACCTGCGCCCAGGGCTCCAACTTCCCCGTTGGCCAGAGGGTGACACCCGCCATCGCCATCACCAGCTTGCAAAGCAGAGTCCCCGGGCACCTGCCCCCCCTGGAGGCCATGTCCTGCCAGTTTGTCTCTCGATGCTATGCGGGGCAGCCGTCTCCCCTGCCCGCACTGGCCTTCTGGTTCAAGCAGTGAAACTCGAACCGTTGGGGGTTGCTATATATGAACCGCTGGGAGGAATTGCCGCTTCTGCTGTCAAATGGCAGCATTTGCCACGTGTTTTCGGTGACAGTAAAGCTAGGTGACAACCACTGTTTTGTAATAGCCAGCTCACTTCTTACTACCTCTGGACTTTTCAGTGCCCAAGGAGCCCTTGACCTACCCTTTTCAATATCATACTAATGCGCTTTTTGTTTTCGAAGGTCGCGCAGGAAGCCCTGCAGTGTTTATAGCGCTTGATCTTTCCCGTATTTCCAGGAGCTGCTGCGCAAAGGAATATTATTTATCTAGGTTCCACTGCCCGTGGTTTCCCAGTGACCGGGTTGTAGAGTTGGGGCTGGTTCCACAGGAAGTTGGAGGCACCAAAGGTGGAAACACAGCTGCTGCCTGGCTGGCCCTCTCCTTGCCAGAGCACGCGAGGAAGGGATATACATGGATTCTGATGAGAAGGGGCTGTGAATACCTGCTCGGACATTTTCAATTGGGAGCCTAGACAATAGACCAAATCCATGTAGGGGACCGGAGGGGGGATCCAGGTTGCCCATGTTGGCCTATCTGGATCTCTGAGAAATTTAGGCAATACTCCTGTTTTGGAAAAGGTGCCAATTTTTAAAAAAGGAAATGATGTTTTGTTACTTTCTAGTGCACACCCCAAATACAATCCCGTGTTCTGTTTCTTGGCTTGAACAAACAGAGGACACCCATTTGAAATGTCCTTGTTACTTGCATGTAGTGCTGCTGAAATGCTAAATCTCTGGATTCCCTCGGGGCTTTTTAAAATGGTACAATTGTTCCCTTCAGAAATTATGCCTTGCGAAGGTCTGATTGCCGTGACTTTTGAGTTTTGAGGACAACTTTACTAAATCTGGTGGCCACCTCCAATCCCCCTCCGTGGCCCATTCGAAGAGCCAGTGCTCACCTCTCGGGGTCGAAGGCCTCGGGGCGCGGCCAGTGCTCGGGGTCGTGGTGCAGCGCGCCCACGGCTGTCTCTATCACGGTGCCCGCGGGGATGCGCTGCCCCAGCAGCTCACAGTCCTGCACCGCCTCCCGTGTGAACCTGCGGGGACACACGGGTCACCCCCACCTTGATGCAGAGCAGAGACGAGGAGAGCTCACAATGTGGTGGGGCAGATGGAGTCTGAGTCTGAAGTGTGGAATGCAGCTTGAGACAGAGGGACAGGAGGCCCCCACCAGCTTCCCAGGGTGACCCGGATGGTGACCAAGCCCCACCCCATTAACTGCCCAAGACCCTGCAGTCTCTAGACTTTTAGACTCGCTTGGCCCTCAGTGAAAAGGCATTCGTCCATCCCTTGGTCCATCCATGCATCAAGCCTGAAGGGCCATCGTATGCCTGGCATTGGGGGCGCACAGGTGCCTTTGAAGGCCTTACTTCTGGCCGGGGCTTGCTTCCCTGGCCGCTCTGGTCTTCCCGGCCACAGTCAAGCCTCTTTAAACTGCCCTCACCGCCCCCCCCCCCCCCCCCCCCACCGCTTTACCTCAAGGAAATTTGGGTGAAAACCTGTTCCCCACTCATTGTCTGCATCACCATGGATAACTTCTAATAGAGAGGAAAATCTCTGGTCGGATTGTTTATTTTCCAAATGGCCATGGAATAATCCCATTTGTGTTTTATTTTTAAAGGCTAGACTATATATGTTTGCATATGAATATAAAATTTCTGGAAGAATATCTAAACTCAGACCATTGTCTCCCCTAAGGGATGGGACTGGGGTGGAGGATAGCAGGGGACCAAGGGTATCAACTTTTTCTTTGGATCCTTCTGTATTGTTTGATGGGTTTCTTTTGTTTTTTGGGGTTTTTTTTAAGTATAAGCATATCATTTTGGTAAAATAAATAATTATTTTAAAGATCAAAAATAATCTATGCTGGCTTTTACTTTAAGCTGCAGGACTGGGCTTCCCTAAATATCTTAGGGGAGATAAAATTATTACACTAATTACCATTATACCCTGTTCCCACTTGTAAAAGAAATTAAGAGCAACCCATGGGTCCTTGCAGCATTCGTCACTCTGTTAGGAACCTTTCGTGTAACAGTCAGGAACGTGAAAGGCCGGGGCTGTAGGACCGCCATTCAGATCCCAACCTATTAACGCAGTTAATCTGTGCGTGGGGCTGGCAGCAAAACCCCAGTGCTCAAATCAGAGCAGGCAGCTGGGGGGTCTGAGTTCACAACCTCAGTTCTAAAGGGATCAACCAAGGCTAGGCCTGACATCCCTTCTTTCCCATTTTTTGCTGGATAGATTGGTCCTGGATGCCAGACCCCCTGAAAGCCGGAAGGGGAAGGGCAGACACTTCCCTTCTGTGCGTGGCTGGGCTGAATACAAGACCAGAAAAATCTGCTGAATTATGCTGCACCGAATCCTGATTCACATTAATAACACTTCAACAGGAATTGTGGTTTCCACGAGGGCCATTCTGAGTTTTCTTTTATGGATAAGACTGTCAGTCAAGCTGTGTCAAGGCTTGGGAGAATCCAACAGGCTTTTCTGAGATTAAAGTCATGACAGAATAAAATAAAAAATAGAATAAAATAAATTAAAACAATAAAATCCTCACTTTCTCTCTATTCCCCCCCAAATCCTATGAGTGGGCTGAAGCAAATTGGCCTCCTGTCTGGGTGAGAATCCTGATGGCTTGCCTCTCTCACTTCTGTTGTTTGATACCAAAATCAGCACAGCTGATATGATTGAAAATACCAGTGGAGCAGATGCTGAGGGAGGTGAGGCCCGGGAGAGCGTGGCTTGCCCAATCCTGGAGCTGCGTTCGCCTGGGAGCTTGGCACTCCTTGCTCTTCGCCTCGTACCTTAGACAGCACGCTGCTTAGAGGGTATGGCGTGTCCACACACTGTCTCCCATGAGTCTCCTCCACCGCTTCTGCGGGGCAGGCGGAGCAGGCGTGCGTGCCCACTGAACACACAGGAAACAGCAGCACAGCACAGCACGGAACTCACCAAGGGTCACACAGCAAACTAAAGCAGGGCCGAGACTGTCTTGCTTTCTGTCTAGACCCATTCCTTCATCATCTAGCACTGGAACTACAGTGACTTCATGAGGGAATTCTAATAAATTCATCCAGGTTCTCTAGTTTCTGTCTGCCCTCGAGTGAGATCACCAGCCTCCTGCTTCCCCAGAGCAGTGCCTTCGCGGCCTGCCTTTTCTACGGTGCTGGTTATGAAGTGTCTGAGGGAGAACTGGCTGCAGCATTTGGTGTTGAAGAGTCTCTCCACTTTGTCACTCGACACGTCATCTATACAAGGTCTCATGTGGTGAATTCTTGATTGAGTTTAGATCCAGGAAAGCATGTGTCTTTGAGCAGTTTCTACACTTTCCTCCCACTAGACAGCACAACGGCTTGGCTCAGCTGGTTTCCCTCTCTGCCAGGAGCCTCAGCCACCAACTGGGGCCTGACCCCAGCTATCGGCCATCTCTGGGGGCCCATGAAGGCTTCTTCCCTTTAGATGGCCTTTGTGCTGTTTATCACTGAATGACTTATTTTGAACTTCATTTTAACATGTATAGCAGCTGCCCACAGTTCCCTTGGAAGGAAGCTGGTTATAAATCATTTAAAAACAAGAACTGGATGACAGTTTGCTCTGCAGCTCCCCAGGAAATCTGGGAGCACCCGCAGTCAGGCTTCCTGGTGGCGTCCGGAGAGCCACAACGCAAGCCCTGGCCCCGCCGGCTCCTCCCAGACCAGGAGACCAGGACGGTGTAGACCTGAGATGATGTAATTTGACTCACGCTCCTGGAATTCTCTATATTCGCTCTGGGTCTGAACATTTTGGGCAGTATCTACAGTCACACTTTCTGTGATGTTTTTGTTTTGGTATATAATTTTGAGATACCTTCAAATCATCCACATTTTCTCTTGTAAAATGGCAAAAAGTATCTCCATATGGTTTATGTGGTATATTAATTTATAGAAATGCAGAGTGGAATTTATGATACACAGTTCAGTGCTTTGTGTTGCTTCTGTTTCTGGAGCCTGAAATCTGGCCACTGTTTCACTCTCTAAGGACCCGAGTTCAGATCCCATGCTCTGTGGGATGCCTCGTTTCAGGGGAGTTTGAAGGAAGCAGAAGAGCTGATTCTTGCTCTCGAGGCACTTACGGGTTGGTGTGACTGGATGTGCATTGGTGAAATGTTGCAGAGCAGTTGAAAAGTGTCCAAAAATAGACAATGAAGCATAGTTAGTTAGAGCGAAAAGTGCTGGGAGAGGAGAGGCAAGGAGGAAGAGGCGAGGCGTGGCCAAGTCAGATGCCTGGAGTGCTGAGTCTTGGCAGAATTCAGAGGACTGAGAATGGGCAGGTGTGGGCTGTTGGAGAGCAGAGAGGAACCTCCCAGGCCTTGAATGGTGCCCCTGCTGGACTGTCAGCTGCATGGGCCGAGGTTTTATCTGTTTTGTACATGGCTGATTTCTCAGTGCTTGGCACAGAGTAGATGCTCAATAAATAGTTGCTGAATGAATGAATGAACGGGCACGGGGAATGGCAGAAGCCATCTATGGCTAGAAGGCCAAAGAGATTGGCTTGGGTTGGGGAGGAAGGTCATGTTAAGAAAAGACCAGTGGCGCCTTGAGAAGGTGAACATATAGGAAAATGGGCCAGATGTTTACTGCTCTGGTTACTATATGGAAGGCCTTATGTCCAGTGCCCCAGGGGACACAAAGAAGCCAAGACCTTGCCCTCCAGGAGCTTGAGTCCAGCATTAGTGACAACATAGGTGGTGACAGACTGAGGACCAGCAAGTCCCCCAAGCAATGATGCTGAAGGGACCCTGGGGTGCAGGGCAGGGCAGGGGCTGTGTGCATACCTGAAAGCTGGGGGGTACATCCTCAAGGTCTCTCTGATCACCATGTCCAGGTAGGGCAGTCCTTCCTGGAGGCTGCAGTACTCCGGGGCCGTCTGATGGAGGGGTGGTGACAAAGGAAGAATGTCGGGTTAGCCCCAGTCACACAGCATTCTCTCTTCCCTTAACTTCAGAGTCCTGCTCTGACTTCAGCAAACACTCAAATGGAGACCCCGCAAATTGGAAAGTCGATGCTACCCCAATTGTCTTCGATTAGCACTGCACGTATTCTGTTGCGCTGAAGTTTCACGATGTTCTATGTTCCTGAAGACAAGCAGGCCTGGCCTGGGACTTGGGGGTAGTTGAGTGTCACAGAGAAGTTGGGTTATAAAACAGCGCTGGCATTTATTGATGGCTGATGATGCGCAGGCTACAAACAGACACTACCTTATTTAATCTTCCTGGCAAACCAGTGAGACAGCTCTCCCCCATCTCTTAGAGGAGGAAACTGAGACTCAGAGAGGTGGTCTCATAGGTAGTAATTGGTACATTGTCAAGTTAAAAGACAAATAGTAAAATAACACAAAAAGGTTTGCAATGTCTATAAAGGATCAATGGTAACAAAAAACCAAAGAGCTATGATAAATCAGTAAGGAAAGAAACACGTTAGAGAAATGATCAAAGGAGATGAAGAGGCAAAACACAGAAGTATGAGTTGTCAGGATGAAGGATACAGATGAAAACGATGAGGTTCTATTTTTCACCCATCACATTAGGAAAAGTTGGAAAATATTGATTAGATGCCAGGGGGTGAAGGTGTGGGGACAACGGTACTCTGTGTTGGGGACCCTAACATGCCCTGGACGACTTCCACTGGAGTGACACTGTCGCCCTCCAGCCCTCACCCCGAGGCAAGAGGAGGAGGGACTTATCTGCTGGTGAGCTGGGGAGCAGGATGTGGGGAGATGGCCGAGGGAGGGGTTATGGAGGCTTGTTTGCCGGTTTCCCTGAGGAAGGACTTTCCCCAAATACCCAGGGCCTCTCACCCACTCCCTACAGAGCTGGAGTGAGTTACCTGATTGGCTGGTGTGACAGGCTCGTCTTTTTCAATTAGGTAATGCTAATCCCAGAGGAGTCCTCAATCTGGGGGGATTTGCTCTCTTCCGTCCTCCCCTCCCAGAGCAGCAGGGGGCAGCTCTCGAGGGTAGTCCCTTCTGCAGCCTCTTGCTCTCCGTGGATGGGCTCCCTGTGGTCTTGCTCCGCCTGCAGGGAGCCATTCACAAGCCTGCAGCTGACTGTGTGGCCGACTGGCGTTGGATCCCAACCAGTGGTTCTCAAGGAGAGCTCCCTGGATCAGCAACATCAGGGACACCTTGGAAATGCGGATCCTTGGGCCGAACCACAGAACAGAAACTCTGGGGTGGGTCTCGGCAAGCCCTCCTGGTGAGGGAGGGGACCATGCTGGCAAGAGCATGCAGACAGCCCCTGTCAGGGGCTGAGCTTAGTTTGCTTAAGGAAGATAACAAGGCCAGGTGCCTGGAGAACAAGGACAGAGGGGATGGAGGTTGGGGGTGGAGGGGGAAAGGATGGTGTCAGGGGCCAGGACACATGACGTCTTGAAGTCCATGGTAAATATTTTAGCTAATCTATTATGGTACAGCCGTTCAATATAATGCAGCCATTTAATCATGTCCATAAAACATTGCTGAGGGGGCTGGCCCCGTGGCCGAGTGGTTAAGTTCGTGCGCTCCGCTGCAGGCGGCCCAGTGTTTCGTCGGTTCGAATCCTGGGCGCGGACATGGCACTGCTCGTCAGACCACGCTGAGGCAGCGTCCCACATGCCACAACTAGAGGAACCCACAACAAAGAATATACAACTATGTACCGGGGGGCTTTGGGGAGAAAAAGGAAAAAATAAAAACTTAAAAAAAAAAAAACATTGCTGAGTAAAAAAGTCAAGTTGCAGAAAATATATGTAGTTTAATGTCTGTGCATTTGGAGGGCAAGGGGGGTATTTTCCCTTTGTAATAACAAATGAAAACAACTTTTGGTTTTCCCAACTCTCTCCCATCTTCATTTCTGGGAACTGTTCCTTCAGACGGTTATTGCCCGACCCCACACTTCTACCTCCAGCCCCAGCCAGCAGGGCCAGCTCAGTCAGCACGCAGTCCGCGAAAAGGGCCCTGTGCTTGGGGTTTAACGCTCTGTGATTGCCATCTTGAGAGTCTTAATCATTTTATCTTTGAGTCTGTGTTTTTGGAAGTAGAGTCTGAAGGGACAGTGGAGCATGTGCTGGGGGCTTGGAGCCTCGCTCACACGTGGTCCCACCTTGGCTGCCCCCGCAGGATGAGTTCTCAGCTGCCTGCTCTCCTGTTCCTAGTGCCCTGGGCCTATCCCAGCCTCCCTTTGCCAGCCTTGCCCTCTGACCATGGTTGCCATCCACCCTCGGCGGGGGCCTGGGTGTAGGCACAGAGAGGGCAGGGACAGGATGCATGTACCCCAAAGCGTCTTGGGGTGAGCATGTTGGCGGCCATCCCTGCCCCAGGCTGGCAGCACCATGGTGTATGTTGTGGGACTGGCCCAGGTAAACCTCTGCCCACCTCTGGTCCAGGTAGCGAGTGTGTCCTGGCACAGAGGTTTAAAGATCTTTGGGGAGGGTCATATCCTACTGCGGATTTAGGGGGTGGGCCTATGGAAAGGGGAGACACCCGGCTCAACTTCCCTAGACTCTGCCCCAGGCTGGGTCACGTGCATGGGTTTGGTGGTGGCAAGAGGGACAGGGCCCCTGGGCACCAGTAAAGGACTGAGTCCCCCAGCCCATCCAGTATCCCCACACCAAAGGGAGGCACACCCTCACTTCTTCCCTCCAATCTTCAATAGCTTGGTTTGTGCTTCTCTCTTCTGGCCTTCGAGTCACAAAACACAAATTGTGTAATTTCCGTGATTCTGCATGTGAGCTAAATGTTCTGATATTAACATTTAAAACTGGCATTGCATGATCTAAAGATGAATGGTAAAATTCACGCCAACAATTTAAAATTTAGATTTTTCTTTACCTAGAATGACATTAAATAGAAAATGAAAAACACCACAACAAATCAAGAGATCTTGGAAGAAAGGAAGAACTTCTATACGTACCGTGAATGGCACTTTCCCCTGCTTTTTGAATTAGAGGCCCCATATTTTCATTTTGCATTGGGCCCAACAAATTTTGTAGTCGGCCTTGCAGGCCGCAGTTGATTGGCCCGAGAGTGGGCCTCTGACCCGAGGAGACCGATCTGAAAATTTGGATCTGGGGCAGAGAAAAAGGAATTTTTCTCCAGCAGGCGAAGCTGAACACAGGTGTCATGATCTGCTGGTGGCCATATTCTGCCGTGTGGATTGATGAGAGGAAACATCAGTTGGCCACGAGAAAGAAGAAATGAATTAGATGTGCAGAGAGAAGCAGAGGAAAAGGACAGAGAGAGACCGTTTCCCGGTGTCCCTAGGGTTCCAGTTCCTGTTTGCCATCTGCTCCTCGCAACAGCCCTGCGGTTGGCATCTCAGGGCCTTTCCGGCAAGTTCTCATTTTGGCCTAAGTTAGCAACAGCTGAATTCTGTTATCTGCAACCAAAGCAGTCTTAACAAATGCAGAAATGTAAAAAAAAAATAAGAAACGGTGGTACTGAGCACCAAAATATAGGACTATATCTCAAAAAGAAAAAGAAACCAGATCTGGAAGCAGTGTCCCTAACGGGTAAATGGTATTGGTTCCCCAAACAAGACTGCGTGGCTGGGAAGCTGTCAGCATCTGAAAGAAAACTTTTAAAAATAGGCTAAGGGAAATTTACATTATGAACTCGAAGTCTTCATTTGTTCTTTCCCTGGATGAGCTTTTTAATGTGCTTCTAAGCTTTTGGCTCAAGATACCCATGTAAAGATTGGCTTGGTCCAGCAGTTCTCTGCGTGGCCGAGCACCCGAAGCATCCGGAAGGCTTTTAATATACGCGGACGCTTGGACGCGGGGTTCGGTTGTTGGTCTGAGGTGGGGCCTGAGCACCTGTTGCTCATTTGAAGCCCCCGCCTGGCGGTTCTAATGGGCAGTCAGGGAGTGAGGCCACTGTGTTAGTCTTTCTGTCTGTCTGTGACCTCCCCAACGGAAGTGTGGACAGATGGGGTGGAGGGAGGCTCAGCCCTCCACGTTTTAATCGAACCCAGGAGAGGCAACTCTATGCAAGTCCCCATCCCAGCTACAGACCATTCACCCATTGGGACCTTGTTTTGCCGGCCTTTAGTTCTTTTAGGAAAATTGGGGACGAAGGGGTCCTAAGCCAGTCCCACCAGCAGAGGGCAGCAAGTGTATGGCAAATGGGGACCCCACAGCGAGGCTGGGCCCCTACTCAGAATCACAAGTCCTATCCAAAAGGACCTTAGACATGCTGAATCCAAATCCTTCACTATAGAGATGAGAAAACTGAGACCCATAGCGGAAAGCCTGCGAACCCAGAGTCACACAGATAGAACCTGGAGTAGAAAACCCAAACGTCCCTGTTCCTTCAGCAATCCCTCCAGGAACACCTCCTGCATGTCAGGTGCTGGGCTGGATGCTGGGGATCCAAAACCGATGAGGTCTCTGGTCTACGGGGAAACAGACCTCTAAGCAAACTTCTACTGAATGTGGAGTGTCTTATACACGGGCTCAGGCGGAGTGGGGAAAATAGCGCTGTTTGGGAGCTCACTCATTCAGCACACAGAGAGTTGGTGTGTGCCAGTGACCAGACTCTGTGCTAGGCACGGGGACCTGAATCTGAGATACACAGACCCTTCTCGCCCTCTTGGAGCCTACAGTCTGTCTCAGGATGCACATGAGTGGTGAGGGTTACAGAGAGGTGAGCACAGGTCCTGTGGGAGAACAGGCATCTGGGATGAGGAAGCCACGAGGAGGAAGTGATGTCGGAATTGAGATCTTTATGGTGAGTAAGAAGAAGCCAGTGAAAAGTGGGTGGGCTTGTTTGGATGCTGGTTCAAACAAACCAATCTAAAAAAAATATTATAAGTCAATCACGGGACCTTGAACCTTGACTGGATATTTGATGCTCTTAGGAAATGATGATGGTCCATTTTGGTTTTAGTATGAGGATGGGATAGTGGTCATATTTTAGAAAAGAGCCCTTTTCTTTTAGAGATATATAATGATATATATACAAATGACATGATATGACGTCTGGGATTTTTTTTAAAAACTGGAAGTCTGCTTGGCCTGGGGCGTCAAGAGAACCCGGGGGGGGGGGGGGCTGAGCAGAATATTCTCTTATTTCAAGTCAGGAAGCACTTGAAGTGTCTGTGTTTCCACAGGATAATGTTAGAAAGTGATCCCCAAGGGGTCGCCCTGGCTCTAGTTGCACAGGCCAAACTACTCAGAGTTAGAATTGGGATGGCTCTTAAAGTCACCCTTCCTGCCTCCCACCAATGAGGAAGGCCCTGCAGCCTCTCCCGGACCTTGGCCGTCATCAGGGCAGCCACCAGGTTCAGCCAGGGCTTCTGTCCTGGATCCATCGCCCAGCAGCCGTGACCTCAGGCCAGTCACCAAGGCAATGTCAACAGTCACCTGGTCTGTAAGTTGGGGTCATGACATTTCCCCACCCATCTCACAGGACAGGGCCGACAAGATGGTAAAGGTGAACGGTCTCTGGAAGCCAGAAGGTACCAGACAAACAGATAATGCCTCTGTTTGGACACATTTGCTGGCAGGAAGCTCATTCCATCATGAGGCCTTCTGTTGTATGGACTGAACTACGCTGTAAGGACGTGTCGAGGAAGACAGCAATTCTGACATCCTCAAGAATTTACTTCAGCTGGGACTTCATTCATAAAATAAGTAACAAAGTTGAAAATAAATAGTAAATGTTCATATTTAATATTGAGAGATATTGATTAAATGGTAAATATTTAGCTATTAAATATTGGGAAAAATGGAGATTAAAAAAATAAACTGAATCTTTGCCTTGTGGTTTACATCCTTAATCCAGATTTCCTGAATTTTCAGGGACACTTTTTCATCTATATTTGATTTTCGATGGGCAGTAACTTCTAATTTTATTTCTAAGGTTCTTGGTCTCTTAGTCTTTCTATCATATAGTTTGGAATCTGTAAAGCAATATTTAACTTCCATAGATAAACCTGATGGTGAAGGGAACTCTATGGAAAATCTATTGATAAATCTTTCTAAATAGGAAATAATACACCCTGTCCTATCAATCTCGCTTTGCTACATTTAGACTTTTGTGTCGCATTTTCTCTGAAAGTGACAAATATGATGTGGAGTATAAATGAGAAAAAGAAAATAAAAGTGTCATTGCTTTCAAAAAGAATTTTCCTGGAGATTCAGGGACTTAATAAGAAAATTAACATTTTCCTATTTTGCTAGAGGAAACAGAAGTGGGGGCGGCTTCAATTTTGTTCCTCCCGAGCGGTGGCAACAGCAGCATCGAATAGTATTGATAAGTGCCCACCCACATGTCGTTGGACTCGGCATTATATAAAGTGGGCTAAGTTGTGTCAGCCCTTGCCCTCTAGAAGCAGGGGACTTGAAATCCTTTAAGACCTGGCTTTCTAGCACAGGGACAGCCAGGGGCAACGCAGCCATAGGAAGAATAAAGATTCCCATTTGAGCTCATTCTCTGGGGAACATAGACTATAATATGAAGCCAAATTGTGGAAAATGTGGCAAGCTTCGCCTTGCCTTTTGCTCACCAGTGCAGAAGACGAGCTCCTCCCCTTGGGACCCATCTGGAAGATGAGCACTGAGTCCCCAGGGCGAGGCCTGAGCGGGGCCTGGGCTCCTCGCTGACCAGCTCTTTAGACTGGGGTGCCGGCCGAGCTCCTTTCAGCTCAGACTCTTCAGCTTTGAGATTCCACAGATGTGTCTGAGGGAGCTGTTTCAGGCTTGGAGTGAGAAGCAACGGGGGAGGGGGTGGGGGGGTTCCGAGGAGGGGAAGGGTCTTTCTATCAACATCGCTGGCTTGCCTAGCCAATGCCCAGAAAGTCTTACGTGCCAGCTTACAGAATGTGGCAGATTTAGACGTGCATACCATAGACATGCATCCATACCTTAGAAACGGTAATTAGGAGAGTGTATCCAGCATCTATTTATATCCACTTTAGAAGGAAAGAGACAGAACCCATCTCACTTAAGCACATGGATTATTCCAGGTGCTCTGGTTCTCTGAGGCCCAGGCCATTAAGGGATTAGGTGAGGAGATGTAATGAAAGAACATAAACCAGCCTGTGTGTGCACTCACACACACTCACCACCCCCCGCCACGGGTGTCAGCCCGCACCGCCGACGGCCCTGGGTTGAGCTTTATTGATAGCGCTGACCCTCTGCGGGGATTCCCGTCTTCAGACATCTCTGATAGTGCTACTTCACCTCCTGCGGTGCCTTGCTGCCTGCCAAGGATTTTTCCATCCACCACATCATTTGGTCCTCACAGCTGCACTGTGAGGTAGGTAGGGCAGTGTTTGTTGCCTATTTTATAGATAAGACAAACAGAGATTCAGAGAGGTTAATGACTTGTCCAAGGTCACACAGCTAGTAAATGGCAGCATCAGAACTAAATCCGGATCTTCAAATTCCAAGGGTTTTCCATCATGCCGTGCTGCCTAGGCCTCCCTCCCTCTCTCTTTCTTCCCTCCCTTCCTGCCTTTCTTCCTTCTTTGCCTTTTGTACATTTTATGGAAGAATAACATGCATACAGAAAAATGTAACAAACAAAAGTGTAGAGCTTAATGAATTTTCACGAAGTAAGCACGCCTGTAACCAGCGTCCAGATGGACACACAAAACACTTCCAGCACTTTTGAAGCGCCCCCATGAACCCTTCCAGTTGCAGCCTGTGCAGGAGTAACCATTGTCCTGACTTATAACACAAGAGATGACTTTTGCCTTTTTTAAAACTTCCTATAAATGGATGGGGCCAGCCCAGTGGCATAGTGGTGTAGTGGTTAAATCGTGTGCTCCCCTTTGGTGGCCCCAGGTTCACAGGTTTGGATCCCAGGCACAGACCTAGCTCTGCTTGTCAAGCCATGCTGTGGTGGCATCCCACATAAAATAGAGGAAGATTGGCACAGATGTTAGCTCAGCGACAATCTTCCTCAAGCACAAAGAGGAAGCTTGGTCACAGATGTTAACTCAGGGCTGATCTTTCTCACAAAGAAACAAACAATGACAAAAACCTTTCCATAAATGGATATGCAGTACGTAGCCTTTTGCATCTGCCTTCTTGTGTTCAGTATTGTGTCTCTGAGGTTCATCCATGGTGTGCTGTGGAGTTGTGGTGTGTCTCTTCTCATTGTGTGGTGCTCCGCAATCTATGCATCCTTTCAACTGTGGATAGACACTGAGTTGTTCCCAGTTTGGGGGCCTTTCTGAATAAGAGCGAGCATTCTTGTATGTGGCTTTTGGTGAACATATGTGCACATTTCCGTTGAGTGTATACCTGAGCATGGGCTTGCTGGGTCCTGAGGGATGTGTATGGTCAGCTTTAGTAGATATTGTGAACAGTTTTACAAATTGGTTGTATATACTGCCTAAAATTTTAACAGCACATCAGTTAAAAAGCAGCTTGTTGACATCCCTGCCCCTCTATTTACTGTCTCTGTGGTTTCCTCCCCTCTTCCCTCTGTCTGCCCCCTCCAACATGCCGAAATCTAACTACCATCTCTATTCCAGGAAAGGTCGAGAGGAAAAATAGTGTATTATTTTGGGAGCAGAGTTATTTATTCCTATAGTGTGTATGTTGGGGACTGGGTAGGAAGAAACAAGACACATTTAATTACCTAATTTAAAAAAATTGTCCTAATTTTCAGACACTAGCACTCATAAGCATAAAACACATTCCAAAATCAACTAGATTTGATTCTTGGAGTTGTCTGCTGTCTTGCAATATTTAGGATTCTGTTCTCTCCATAAGCATGGATCATTCACAGTTGACTGTATATGAGGTTTAAAGACATAAGCCCCTAAGTGAATGATGGGTAGATCACCCAGCCCACTTTTTCCTCACTGGGGAGAGGGCATTGCATTTAATTTGCAGAGAAATTCTTTTTGTTCACTCTCTCCCAATAGGCATTGAGTACCTGACGTGCACTTAGCAGAGTTGAAGGGGGAGGGGAGAGGAGATAAGATACAGTCGCATACCATACAACTTATTATGTACTTGGGAAACCATTACTTATTCATTCAAATATTTGTTATTATGATAATAGGGAGCCACTGAAGGTTTTTTATGAGTAGAGGTAACATACTGAAAATGGTAGTTTGTGATCTGACAATGACATGTAGGATAGATAGTTGGATGAATTGGGAAATAAGGCAATAAGATAGGAGACTATTGCAACAGTCCAGGCAAAAGTGGTGGGCTCCCACTACAGTGTCAGCTGTCAGAACGGAAAAAGAGGTTGAGAGAGCAATATAAGCAATGACTCTCCACTTTGGCTGCTCCCTACTGATGCCAGGGCCCCACTGCAAAATATTCAGAATTGATTGGTCTGGATCAGGGTTCAAGAATTGGTATTGTCGTAAAAGCTCTCTAGGAGATTCTCACGTGCGGCCTGGATGTAGAGTCATTGTAATAAAGGAAGACTTGCCAGGGGAGCTCAGTCTTTGAATACAAGAGCTCAGGGAGTAAAGAGATAACAGCAATTTCTAGGTTTCATTCCTGCGTGGCTAGAAGAAAGACGAAAACAAGACCAACCTGGGTGGGCTGCTCAGCTTTGGCAGGGTATGTTGGGGGACCCAGGGGGAAATGGTGTCCGGTTCAGCCCACAGAGGTAGATGAGTCCTCTGGGATGGGAGTAGGAAAGAGAAGCGTGATGCTGAGGCCTGAACCATAAGGACTGCCCAGGGAAAGGTGGCAGAGAGAGTGGGAAGGAAGGGTCCCTGGACAGTGTCTCCGATCTCCTGGATACGTCCGAGGAGATTAAGGACTCAGTCAGCTAGGGGAGGGAGGTGAGGCCAAAGCCAGCATCAGTGGAGCTAAAGGATGAGCAGAGAGAGGATGGAGAGAGAGGGAGTGAGGTGGGACTGACATGCCACTTCTATGAAGCACACTGCAAGAATGTGGAGAACAGAGCAAACCAAGGGGAGAGATGAGGGCATCGTCACATGTCTGAGCAGCAGGCATACGACAAAGGAAAAGGATGTGCTGCTTCCATAGTTACTGAGGGCAGCCCCAGGGCCAACGCTAAGTCCTAGAGAGAAAGATTTTGACTCAATATAGGGAAGGATTTTCAAATGACTAGAACTTAATGAATTGGGCGAGTCCCATGCCCACTGGAGATTTTCAAAAGCCATTATTGAGCATCTGAAAGGGTGGCTGTGGGACATTCATGGATCCCTCATCAACAAGAGATGGACGTGGGCAACCCCATGGTGCCATCCACATCTGGGAAGGTCTGATGCATCAGGACCATCCCCCATCCACCCAGGGACAGCCTGTGACATCAGCTGATCCCAGGTCACTCTACCAGGCCAAGTAAATGTCACGTGAAGGTGGAGAGTGATCAACTTGCTCTATTTAGTCCCCCACCGCAGCCCTCACATTCCCATCCCTCATTCCTGTGTGCATCTCACTGATAATTCAGTCTAAAAGTCGGAGCCCAGGTCACTTTCTGTTTGGGGAAATGGTAAACAAAGATAAGAGCTTTAAGCACTGGAATTTATTTTTTATCCACTTGGCCTAAAAGCAACTGCATGTTAAATTTAGAAGGCTGCTTGCAGACCCCTCGCCGCCCTCCTGTTTCCTTCCCCCTCTTTACCGCCCATGCTTAGCATGCGGTCTCGCTGACCACATGAATCTGAAACGCTTTGGTAAAGCCCAGGAGTCTTTAGGGGCTGCTTGCCTGGATGTTTATAAAAACGTATCACCCGAGGGCCTGGGAGAAGGGGACGTTTCCTCAGATAGCCGGCCCTGCTCACCATTCCAGCAGCAGCAATCTCTATCCAAATATTTACCCAAACACCCTCCCCGGACAGGGCCCTGGTGCTTTGGTCTCCTCTTGTCGTAGGTGAGACGTTCCCCAGGGAAGCAGCCGCATTTGCCGCAGACCACCTCACAATTTATTTACAAAGGTCTCCCCCACGCCTGGGAATCTATAATTGAACAGCTCTCTTTTCTATGTAGGTTAAATCCCTTTGCAACCAACTCCAAGAACCTGTAGAAATCCTTTTGTGGGCCTGGAATGCTGTTGTATTGAATATTGTTGGAAATAAATGAGCCATTGTCTGGCTGAGAATTTTCTGGTGAGATAGAGATCTCCACTGTGATGCGATTTATTGAAGCAGGATTGTTTTTTTTCCAGCTCATTTTAAATTCCCTCTTGCCTGCTCAGTCCATTTTCACATCTCAGGATAAAAGTGGGGAGGGCTGGGCCCAAGCGGAAGAAACATGAAAATAAAAATCTCCTTTGCCGAAGAACAATGTCCAGAGGCCCAAATGGCGTCTGCTACCAGATTTTGACGAGTGCCGGGAAGTGAGGCACCGCTGTTGGCCAGGTTAGGGGAAGGAGTCGGACCACTGCTCCCAGCTGGCCTGTGACTGGGAGGTCAGTCACAGTACGATAGAAAGAATAGCACGGGGTCAGAAGTTACATGAGTTCACCCTCCCGTTGTCCAGATGAGGACCCACGGCCCAGAGAGCTGACCTGGCTCGCCCTCACAGAAATTCTCACTTATTACACAGAAATGCTAACTTATTCCTCTTTTTTTTTAGAAAATAATTCCATTAAGCCAGCTAAACTTTAAAATATTCCCAACTCTAGTTAAGAGTAAGCTTTGGAAGTTAAAAAAAAAGTCTAAAGAGCAATTCACTGTTTTTCTCTTTGATAATTAACTCCCGAGATTTTGAATTTCATGATCGGCAGGCAGAATTGTAATCGGAAGAGCGGAGATGTGGAATTTGTCAGATGGAGCTGGAAGACACTGGGCAGATTATTGAGGCTCACCAAGATTCGGTTTGCTCGCCTCTACGGCGGGGAGAAATCATATCTTGAAGGGCGGTGGTGAGGATTCCTCGTAAAGAGCCACAGGGGGCTTTTCTTAAGAAGCTCTGTTTGTAAGTCTTCTGCTTTGAGACATGACATGAGGAGCATAAGTATCGAATCTATTTCTGAAAGTGCTGTCTAGAGACTCTGTGAGTCCATGGTAGCTGCAGGCATGCGGTCATCCCAGGAGAGACAGAAACAATTGTGCCAATGAGAATTAAGAATTCAGTTGGGGCCGCCTGGGGGAGATGCTGGTGAGAAGTCCCCTCTCCTGTCATCAGAGGAAGGTGGAAGATGCTGGAAGAAAAACCCTAGACGATGTGGCGGGGGCTGCAGCTGAGCTACTGCTGGTCCTCAGAGACCTGCCTCAACTCTGCTCCACTCCTGGGGCAAGAACGAGCTCAGGGCCACCCGGCCACAGCCAGACCCAGGCCAGCCTGAAAGCATGGTGTCTACCCCGCCACTTGGGGCCCAGGCACAGCCTTTCCTGGAGCCGGGGTGGGGATGGCCGGGGTGGGCCACACTGTGAACCCCCTGCATTACTCAGTGCCTCCCAGGAAACCGGTGCTTGCTCACAGGCCTGGGGCTGGATCTTCAAGTGAAGAAGGAGGGAGCAGTGACATCCTGTTAGCTCCAATGAGGTCTGGGGCTTGGGCTGCAGCCTGCAGGGGGGCCAGGGACTCTGGAGAACTTCAGAAAGTGGGTCCTGCAGGAGCCGGTGGCCTCAAGGCCCCTGCATTGGAGCACAGGGGCCTGCCTGCCTGGGGCCAGACCCTGGGCTGGCAGAAGCAGGGAAGAGCTGGCAGACACGGGGCTTCTCCACTGAGTCCTCAGGATGGACTTGTCCTTCTTCTGACTCACTTGGCTGTTAACCCCGAGCCCGCACAGTGAATGAAGAACCCACTTCTGCATAGCCTGCGAGAGGAACCTGATCCACGGCCACTCCCAGCAGGCGCCTCTCTCAGTCGGGCCCCCAGTGCTGTCTC
The DNA here is from genome assembly GCF_021613505.1 of Equus quagga. Lineage (NCBI taxonomy): Eukaryota > Metazoa > Chordata > Mammalia > Perissodactyla > Equidae > Equus > Equus quagga. The sequence goes on along the minus strand of NC_060274.1, from coordinate 117,645,306 downwards.
CTCCCCCCCATTTCTTGCTGTCCTAATCCTGTCCTTCTGTTTCCTTTCGACCCTCGGGGAGAGAGGCCTTCAGCGGCTTTTCTGCCTCATGTGCCTCCGTGGAAACCTCTGGGTTTGTGCACAGCTGACAACTTCCCTTTGCCAAGTGCGGAGCAGAGAGCCTCCCGTCGTCTTGTCTGATCCTCACAAGAGCTCACTTTGCACAGGAGGAGACAGAGTCTGCCCAAGGCCACACAGCCCCACACGGGAGAGCTGTCTCCAGGCCCGCCTCTTACTCTCCGTGGTATCGGCCTCCCACCTCTCCACCTGACATGATTTTAGTTCTGTCACTTTTTCTGCAGCCTTTTGTGAAAAGGCTTCCTCGGCAGGAATGGCCTCGACAGTGGCAAAGCTGAGTAAAAACGGGCCCAGAGTAATGGTTGACATGAGCTTCCCCACTGCTGTGGGCCCGTGTCCACAAAAAAGTGTCCCTCCCTCCCCTTGGAGCCAGAGGGGTGGGTTTGGATAAATTAGAATGAGCTTTTGGGGACAAAAGTTGTGTTTTTTAAAAAAAAAATTCAATTTGGGGATAGAGGGGATTTACTAAATCACAGATAGCACACACCTCAGAGCCTTGAGAGCCAATTTCTGCTCAAAGTAGCCGGGACACTAAATTCCACCTCAGCCTCTGGTCTGCGGGGCGCAGGCTGAAGGGGGCTGCTGAGGCCCAGAGGGCAAGGCTCCCGCCAGCTGGCCTGCAGGGGGTCCCCACTGGGCCGCTCAGGAGTGGCCTGGCCAGTTTCCCCTCAAACCATACTACCAGACGTGGAGGGCTCGCCTCCCTGGGGTGGGTGTGGAGGGAGCTAACGGCCCCTCCGTGCAATCCTTCTCCTTCCCACGTGTGCCCCCGAGCTGCAGGTGGGGTCACAGCCAGGCTTCCCTGCAAATGAGCCCCACATAGTCCATCCCCCATGGAGTGGAGGTTGAGCGCTCCCAGCCAAAGCCGTCCCGCACCTGCTGGGCAAGCTGGGCCTGCGGACCCCACGGCATCCGACACAGGCTTCTGCAGCCTCTCGCCTGGACAGAGTTGCCAGACCCTTGGGGCTCTAAGCCGCTCACCCTGGGCCCCACGTTGTTAAAACCTTTTCCGGTTTTCTCATCTCTGCTATTGGCTGTTCCTCTCATGTGGGACAAAACCCCCAAATGGACACTATGGCCACGTGAGGGCAAGTCCCCACTTCCCCTGCCCCCATGAGAAAAGGTTCTCTGTGTATGTGTTCCTATGTCTTTATGCGTTTATTTTATGTATCTATTTATTTAAGGAATCTCTCTAACAAGATCTTTTCTAACAAGAATTTCACCTGTCCTACAAGGTCGCCTTAGCAACCTCTGGGACTCCCTTCACATTCACAGACTGCCTCTTCCATACCCTGACAATCATTCTGCTGGGCCAGGTGTCACCTGGTACCTGCTGTGTCCCGGGGTTGTTCTAGGGAGGGGTGGAGGTGGGCACTGCCGGCTCCCTGCAGGGAGAAGCCTAGCGGACTGTGGTGCTGAGGTTCTGATGGAGGGAAGCGTGCGCCCCGGGGGAACATGGAGGCGGCATCGTGGGCGCCACGGAATCTGCTCCGGGTGGGGGTTGGGGGCATAGGAAAGACTTCCCGGAGAAGGGGAGGATTATGCCAGAGCAGTTTTCACAAAGCACTTGTGTTCTTTCACACAGAAACAATAAAGCACTTAAACAAGGTTTTGGAACAAAATTGAAACGAGCTCCATCCCAGCCGCACCATTTATCGCCGTCTTGATGGAGCGCGTGCTCTCTGCGGTTTATGCCTCCGCCTCACGCCCACCGCGTCTCAGCGCATCTATGGTGGCGCTGGCACGCGTTAATTGCGGCAATTTGTTTTGGCCGTGGACCTTCAGGAACCGTTTGTTTCTTTTGTCTTCCGTGTCTGCCGCTCCCTAGGACGTGCCTCACGGGACGGCTCACTCACGGCCTCGTTGCATTTCTCCCTGAAGCCTTGAGTAGCGAGGCTTCTCAAAGGGACCTAACCATAAGGCGGGGGCAGACTGGGGTCCCTCCAGGTGCCAGAGGTGACTGCGTCACACCAAGAGGTCCTGAGAGGCGGGATTAGCTGGCCAGAGGGATTTTTGCAGGATCATAGGTCCAGGCAGACAGGGGTCAAGTCCGCAGCCACTGACCGAGAGGGGCGGTTGTGGGGGTGAAGAGAGGAGCTCCCACATCAGGGGGACAGTGAAGCAGCTGAGCGGATGGGCATGGCTGAGCTGGGCATGGGCCGTGTGCAGGGCCCTAGTTCCTGCCCATCACAAGGTGATGGCGCTTGTGGATTGAAAGCCTCACAGCCCTGCAGAGTCTAGGACACGTGGCCCCAGGGGTTGGGTCCCGAGGTGGTAGGATGACCTCCGGGCAGACATCAGGAGGCTGGGCTCGCAGGGAGACACGAGGGTCAGGTGCCACCACACAGGAAATAGATCTGGGAGACCAGCTGCCGCCTCCAGCTCCATGCTCTCAGTGCTGCCACTTCCACCAGGAGGCACAGGCTGCTGGCAGCTTTCATGCTGCAGCTGGTGTATCCTGTCTGTAAATGCTGCATCCATTTATGCGTTCGTGAAAGAGGAGAGTTAGGCGGGGACAAAGCACACCCCTGCGCCCCCCAGATGCAGACGCTGCCCTTGCTGATGTCTCTGCATCTCCTCTCAGAGCCAAGGCCCTGAGTGACGTGTGTGGGAAGGGGAGATGTGAGTGCAAGGTGGGGAGGAGGGAGAGAAAGCCTGGCCTGGGGGAAGGGGCAGAGAGCGAACCAAGGATGTCTTCTTTACAAGAAGGGAAGTTCTGCAGCTCCCTTGAGTGTTTATTGAGGGAGTCCTGTGGGGCAAGCCCAGCGTGACTTTCCCTTGTATCATTTCATTGAGTTTTTTTTACAGCTGAGAAAACTGAGGCTCAGAGGGGTTTGTGCATAAGGTCAGCGAGCAGACACGGTGGAGCCTGGCAGAAATAGGGGCTCGGAGGGGCGAGTGAGTGAAACCCAAGTCTGCCCAATTCCAAACTGTAACAACGCCAAGCAGAGATGAATAGGAAAAGAAGCCTTTTCTCTTCCTCGTTCAAGCAGAACGTGCGAGGATGTGCTCCCCACTCCAAATGCTACGTGACTGCAGCATAGGAGCGGCCGAGGGAACAGTCAGAGGCAGGTGCTTCATAAGGCGCACATGAACCCAGGCAGGAGCGGAGAAATGGGCCCGCTTGGGACCAGAGAATTCAGGAAGAGGGAGGCTCTGGGTGGGCAGGGGTGGAAGGACTCTGTGCGTCCTGAGTGTTCATAGCCCAGGCCCAGGAGACGGGCAGGGTGCCGTGGGGTCTCTGCCCAGCTGAGCTGGGAGAAGCCCTTGCAGAGACCTCGCGGGTCCTCCTCGGTGCCAGGCACAGTGGTTGGGCTCGTGGGGGCCAATCTCCTCCTAGATAGGCAAGGGCGTGGGGTGGCTCCTTGGGAAGGGAGAGAAAGCCGAGAAGAATTCTGTGGCACCTGTTCCTGGAGTGTTAGAGATGCAGAGTTTCTGCCTTATCATGGTCCTTTGCCTCGGATCTTCAATCTCCCTGAGCACCTGGGGAGGTCGCCCCCACCGGGCCCACTAGACGCCAATGCTCTACTCCACGGTCTCTGCAGTTGAATTCAGAGGGCGGCTCCCTAACCCAGGCTGCTCACCCCTCTCCTCTTACTGCCCTCAGCTGGCCCTGGCTCCTTCTCAAAGAGCAATCGCTCCACGAACTGTCCCCGGGCCAATGGGGGCCACCCCTGAGGGTCCTGGCCAGACCAACCAGTATATTTGCAAAGTTTACTGAAAATAGCACAGTGCCCAGCTGTTCTTAATTTCTGCTGAGAGTGGGGCAGGAGGAAATGGACTTAAACTAGAGCAGGAGGAGGGGCGCCCGCCGCTTCCATAGAAATCCTTCTGATGTCGCTTGCTTTGCCCAGCCCACAGGGTGCTGGTATCGCTTCCCCAGTGATTTGAGGAAAGAGAGTCCTTTCCAAAAACTTAGACCAATGGTAGGTAGGGCTGGGTGTCTAGTTTGGGTATCGAATTTTGTAAAACTGGTAAAATCTGCCTGATGAGAAAATATCATTCCTTTATGGCAGTGACACTGCCCTCTAAGCTCTGGGTCCCGTGACCCATAAAGTCCTTTAGGCCAGGGCAGAGGTGGCCTGTCAACCTGCCGGGATCTTTGGGATCCCAAACTACTTAGTGTCCCGATGGTTTTTTTAAAAGATCAATTAAAAATAGGGCAACCATCATATGGATTTAAAGCAAAAACGTCTGGAACTCATTTCAGAGAGCTCTTAATATCCCTGGGCATCACCTTTCTTTCTGATGAGTCGTCTTAGTAAAAGCATCGTGTTATAATCGAACATGTGTTTTCTACTTAGGTGACTGTTTCAGGCTCAGAGGCCCTTTTAACTGATTTAGGGTGAGCTAAGCCGGGAAGCACCAGGTGAGGCTTTCCATGTATATGGCCAAGGAAAGTCCTTCGGTCCTGAGTGTTCCTGTAGGAATAATGGCCAGGCAAATTGAAAAGACTGAAATGCAGTCCAACGAAAGAGCCACGTCCAGTCTCTGTGCCCGGTTACCAGAACTGCCCGTCAGTCTTGGCCAGAGCACATTTCCTCCGGCCCGACCCGTTCTGACCTCTCCCTCAGAGCATGTGGACTGGAAGCTCCAGTTGGGGGAGTGGAAGTGAGACTCCCGTTGGGACTCCCTGGGCCCCTGGGCTCCGCTCTGGAGAGGGCAGGGGAAGAGCAGCTTCCTCTTGTGTTTTGATTCACAGCACAGCTGCACCCCCCGAATCACCCAAGGACCTTGAGACATCCCTGCCAGAAGCCAAGAGGGAGATGTGGGCTGAGTGTTGGCTCTCGCTGTACCTTTAAGCTCCCAGGGTGTCACCAAAGCCCATGGTTTTGGAATGTTATATAAAGTCCAGCTCTGTACAGACAGCCTGGGAGATTCTTCCAGGGTCTGCCCCTTGCTTTCCACTTCAAACTTCCGCCTTGGCAGTCAATGTCACACAGTGCTTACAGCACAGCAGTGACTCTGCCCAAGTTCGCATTCGTGTCTCAGCCCTTACCAACCATGTGACTGTGGTCAGCTTAACTGTCAGCCTCAGTTTCTCACCCAGTAAAATGAGGATAATACTAATCCTCCTCCATAAAGTTGTAGTTGGCAAAAAGCCTGGTGTGTGGACAGCACTTGACAATGTGTGGCACACACAGGGTCCTCGGCCAGCCCTCTCTGCTCCTGCAGTTGCAGCCTTGTACCGCCTCCACATGTCCATCCTGTTGGCTGCTGCCCTGGGTTTCCCCTCTGACCAGCTTGGTTAGATTGACCACCTCTCTGTAGGTCTGGCCAACTCTCTGACCTAGTTTCTCCCTGAAGATGCTCTTCAAACACCTACTTGTCATCTCACGCCACACCTGGGGACCAGGCTCCACCATGAGACCATGCTGGGAACAGGCTCCTGGATGTTGCCCCATCCTGGACCTCAGTTCTAGGACCCTCGATTGTCCGGCACACGACAGGGAGGGAGTTGGCCCAGAGGAGGTGGGTCAGAGTGTGTAAGAGTGGTCCACCTGCTCATGCCTCAGGTGCTCATTCCCCAGGCGCCCCAGGTCCTCTGCTGGGCCTTGGGGCTGCTATGGGGTGTCCCTCCCAGCGTGGGGCTTCTTGTCCAGTGAAGGAATCAGACTAGTCCCATCAGTAAGTGTAAACCACAACAGCTTAAGTGTTCTGAAGGAAAGATTTGAGGAGAGGAAAGTATGAAATTGTTTTCCAAGCTCCAGAGTACTTGAAGGAGTTAATTTTTGGGCACAAATAAAAGGAATTAACTTTTTCAACAAGTGTATTTTAAATTTATAAGGCTTAGTACTCTACAGGGTTATAATAATTGAGATAGATTTTGATAAATTCAGGGAAGATAACTTGATGATGGGTTATTAATGGGGTTACCCTGAGGTCGCTCTGGCCTTGGGAGGCGACTCCCATGGAAGCAGTTACCATGCTGTCCTTCGCACCATCAGCCCACACCTGGGGTCAGCCTCCACTCCAGGTGTGTCACCCCCTAGAGGGACACAGCCAGTCAGATGGAGGGGGACTTAGATGGGCAGGGGACGTGAAACTCTGCCACACAGGGAAAAGTTGCAGAAACCGGAGAGTATAGTCTCCAACTTTATAAAGGGTTATTCCCAGAGTTTGACCCTATGGGTGGAGGCTATAGGGAAATGGATTAATGGCTCAATGGATTAATGGTCAGGTCCAGCCACGTGAAATAGAAGAGGTGAGCCCCTTTTCTTGGAGTGGTCGGCTGGCTGACTGATGTCCAGCAGTGGCCTAGAAGAGGGCATTCGGGCCTTGGTTGCTGGGATCAACCAACAATCCCTGAAATCCTTCCAAGTCCTCAGATCCTGGTAACTGGGTCATTATTTTCTTGGCTCCTAGCAGAAAATAGTGCCTTGGGGCAATGGGATGTCAAAAGAATGAGTTTTGTTAGAAGGGAAGGAGGATAGAAAAAGTTCTGAGCCAAAAGGGAGGGCAACTCTGAGGAGCCATGCAGGGGGTACCCAGGAGTAGCAGCGAAGGGACTCTGTTTGTGAGGGGAGCAGAAGGCACAGGCTGAGACCCTGGGGAGCAGAGGCTCAGCAGCAGGGCGAGGAGAGACATGTGAAAAAGTCACGTGTCTATTTAGGGTTTCTGAGATGATTGGTAAAATGGAAATAACAGGCAGATTTGAAACAATAATGGCAAGATAAAAATGAATGTTCTGGAGATCCACTAGGTGCCTGGCTCTGTGCTAAACACTGTGCATATTTATCTCATTTAATCAGCCCCAACCTAACAGAGCAGGTATGGTTACTAACCCCTTTTAACACTTGAGGGAACTGAGGCTTGGGGTTACGCGGTCGGTTCAGGGGTTCAGCTTGGCTTTGAGGAGGGAGTCTGATCCCAGCCCGTGCTCTTGGCCGTTGGCCTAGCTCCGTCTAGGGTGGGTGAAGATAAAATCGGTGAAAGGGCCGTGGGACCTGCCAAGTGCCGCCTGTGAGTCTCGCTGTGTGTCGTTGCTTCGCCCCTCGGTGAAGAGGCGGCTCCTCTCTGCGGGGCCCTGTGGGGTGGCACAGAACCACCTTGGCCACCACTGCTCTGGCAGGGCCTGCTGGCGCCGAGAGGAACCAATGACAAGTTCCTTCCACAGGATGGAGGGAGAGCGCCAAGTCGACTTCTCCGTGTAACTGATTGACTAGTGAGCTCATAAAAATATTGGAAGGAACCCCTGAATTTGGATTCTGCAAGCCAGGATGCACTCTGGTAGACTCATGAGCGGAGGAATGGGACAGGTGCTCTGGGGACCATGCATTTCTTTAAAATTTGTCTATCATACCTGGAGAAAAGTAAGTGTAGAGCGGGGGGCCATGCAGAGGATCTAGAGGAGAGTAAACTGAATGATTATAAGATTCCAGAAAGTTCCATGTGTGGTTTGAAAATCTAGACCTAGTATGTGAGAAAAATATATAAAATACATAGATATCTCTTGGATTGATGTCTTTTTCGTGCCAGTGTACTTGTTCGCAGGCATCTCGGCTCAGCAGCCCCCAGGTCCTAATGCCAGAGCATAAGAGTTACAGCAAGAAGACTTGAGTTCTGTATTTGCTGTGTGACCCTGAGAAAGACACTTTACCTGCCTGTGCCTATGTTTTCTCAACTCTAAAAAAATATATAATAAATACTCTATCAACTTCATAGATTAGGGAGAATAAATGGTAACAATAGTCACCGTTCCTACCTTTTTCTTACATCTCTGATGGTGCCAGGATCAGGGGAGAGCCATGGAAGATGAGTTGTACAGATCTCCTGGGGCACCAAATAGTGAGACAAGGTTGGGGGTAGTGGGCAGGAAGATGCTAAAGATCAAAGGGTAGGTACCAAGATGGATTAGTCTAAATGCTGATGCGGGTCACGGGGATGCCATTAGCAATGATTTAATCAGTTTAGATCAGAAATGATATAAATCTTGGAAAGTTTAGAAGAATACGAAGTGATGATAAAATGGTATAGAAGTCATATCATTATATATAATAAAACAAAAAAGTGTAGATCCCAGAATGTGTGTTATAAGTCGGAGACCAGGAAAATGGGTACCAGAATGTGTGGGAGAACGAAACCAAAAACACAGGCTGGGGAGTTGAGAGGCCTGAGTTTTATTCCTTTCCTAATTTGGCCGCAAACTAGTGAAATGGACTCGGAAAGTCCCGAAATTGATCTGACACGCTTCCTCATTTGTAAAGTGGATTTCTTAAATCTCCTCATTCACTTTCCTGAGCTGTAACCATCTAACCCACTGTTTTTCAAAATGTGGGCTATGATCCTTTAGGGAATTGTGAATTCAATTTACAGGGTGAAGACTAGCATTTGAGAAAGTGAATTAGAACAGAATGGAGCACAGAGTGTATTACACACGGAAGACGACATACTGTTTTATAAAATTTTTGTTTCAGTTACGTAGGTATGTGTGTACTGCGTTGAATTATAAAATGTATTTCTTACTATGGGTTGTGGTTAAAGAAGTCTGAAAAACATAGCTCTAACACCCCCAGTGCTGCCAGGAAAGTTCAGGTGTATTGCCTGCCTCAGTTTCCCCCTTTGCGCTGGTGCCTCTATAATCTGATCCTTTTAACTCTGTATAGAGATACCAAGGTCCCAGCAGGTGGTGCCCTTCCCTAGACAACAGCCCCTCCCCCCGCCAGCAAGGAGCCAGTCGGGCTTAAGGTGTTTATGAAGCAAGAATAGAGTTACCAGATTTATCAAATAAAAATACAAGCACCCAGTTGAATGCCAATTTCAGATATACAATGAACTTTTTTTAGTATAAGTACATCCCAAATATCGCATGAGACATAACTTATACTAAAAAATGATTCCTTGTTTATCAGAAATTTAAATTTAACCAGACACCTGCGTTTTATCCGGCAGCTCTTAGTAAGTAATAAACAAACAGCAAGCAGAAGGGAAAGTTTCAAAAGATTAAGACTTCTAAGTGCCCCAAACTACAAAACTTTTTGCTTTAATATGATCATAAATTAACAGCTGTATTGTATTATGCAAATTTATGTTAAGTTATTCACTATCTGTCATCACGCTCCAATAAAAATTGTATATATGACATTTAGAAAAAAATGACACCTTCTGATAAGAGTTTTGCTCTGCATTTTGGTGGCGCTGATTCGCTTTGGCTCGTGTGAATGCCGCAGCCACAGACACAGACACACAGAGCCGGGGTCTTTGTGAGTGACTCACTGAATTACTTATGGTCTGTCTAAAATCCTCAGGAACACTCCCAGTGAGTGGCCAGAGGCTGCTTTCCCTCCATTTTAATGCCTTTCAGAAGAAACCAGGTTGGCAGTGAAATACCAGGAGGGAACATCCCCGCTTTTCAGCCAGAGGTTAGCAGACTCCCGCCAACAAACACTGTGCAATATGCAGGTTAGTTTGACTGGACAAGCGAGAAGGGAAATCATTCGATTTTTCTTCTCTGTGCCTTCACATTTCTTGGTGATTATAAACAAAGAGAAAAAGGCAATTTCTGCTGTTATCTTCTATAGCTCAGCCATAGAAATGTCTGCCAGTTGGCTAATATAAAATTCAGAGCATAATAGATACGCCTTATCTTCAGGCTGATTTGCTTAATTTTTTAACTGATCACTGTCATCCTTTTGGAGGCTCCTGGGACACCACCAGTATTTTTTTTTTAATTTTTATTATTATTATTTTTTTAATTGTGGAATACTGTTCATGGAAGAGATGCCAGTGCCCGTTGTGGGAGGGAGGGGTAAAATCTTGCTAAGGGTACAGTACATCCTCCGAAGTGGTACAGAGACCAGAAGCTTCGAAGGGACAGGGAGCCAGATGGCTGTAAGGAATCTTTGAAGAATGCCAGCCAGGCTTGGAAGACAGGCTGTGGGCAGCGGAGACCACAGGGAGGAAGGCAGATGAGGCCTACACAATTGCAAAGGACTCTGTTCATCCTGAAGGGAAAATGCAGATGCTGAGGAAGGAGTCAAAGTGGCTCCCCCATCACAGGTGCAAACTCTCCCTGCTCTGAAGATGGAGCCTCCTGGCCAGGGCACCCTGTCTATGCTGGGTCTTACGAGAGAGGGTGACAGGCTCCAGAACACATGGAGAAATGAGCGTGGGTCTGGGAGTCAGGACACCACACCAAAACCATGTGATCTTGGGTGGTGTCGTTTGCCTCAGTTTCCTCATCTGCCAAAAATAAAGGGCTTAGATTGAATGATCTTTCAACTTTAGCTTTCATTCATTCATTCAGCTAATACTAGGCACCTACTGTGTGTCTGGATGTGATGACAAAGAGGACCCTGCGCTCATGGTGTCAACAGCTGAGCAGAAGCATGTCTTTGTGCCTAAGAGAAGGAGAGGAAGGGAGGAGGAGGGGAAAGAGGAGGGGAGGAGGGGAAGGCAGAGGGGAGAGGAGGATGAGGAGGAGAATGGAGAGGAGGAGAGAGAGGGAGAAGAGGAGGAGGATGGGGAGGAGGGAGGAGGGGAGGAGAGAGGGAGGAGGAATGAGAGAAGGAGCAGGAGGGGGAGGAAGGGCTGTGAAATGAAACTCCTTCTAAGGTTGCTGACTCCAACGTTCAGAAATGACTAAGGAAGACAAATTCCAAGGGGGGAAATCTGTTGCTTTCTTGGTCACTGGTTCTCCCAGCTGGGGAGGGAGAGTGCTCTACTGACCTGGCATGGACAACTGGGAGGTGCTGATTCCTGGAAATTTCTCTCCAAGATGGAGCACCAGCAGGGATGGGATTAAACCTGTGGACCAGTTCTCAGCTCGGCTGATTCACGTGGAAAAGAATGAACTAATCAGAGGAAACTTGTATTGCACCTCTGAAGGCTTTGAAGTTCGACATAGGAAATAAGATTTGGGGGCGTGAGTGGCGTTTTCATCCTGCCCTCCAGTTGCAGAAGAGAAAGGACACATGGCCATTTAATGGGATATTATTTAGATGCCAACGATGGACAGGATTTATTTTGCTAGATTACGGCTTATATCACCAGGAATCTCATGGAGCCTGAGAATGATGCTTGTCAGGACACCTACAGACCTTATTAAGTGGGCTTTAAGCTAAATTTTGAGGGACAGGGAGAAAAATGCTACTAGACACAGTGATAAATGACAGATTTGACATACGAATTATTCCCAAAGGAAGAAACTGTCTGTCTGAAACCCAAGGGACAGAGTGAATAGAGGAATTCCTGATACGGTGCATTTTACACAGGAAAAAAATTTTTACATGGAAATACTGATAGAATTTTATTTTAAGACACCCGAGAGCAGACAAGGAGAATGTAAATTTGTCAAACGTTAAGTAAAAGGAAATAGTCTACTTTCTGGCTTAGGGTTTTTTCTTCCTTTCCTATGGATTTTTATGTTTGATCTGTTTATTGGTTGTTGAAATAAATTATTTTTTTTATGCTTAAGACTGACACATCTTGACTTACTAGAATTTCTTAGTTTCTCGAAGCCAAAGATCCAAGTTAAAAATACCATTTGGGGGTCTGGCCCCGTGGCCTCGTGGTTCTGTTCGGTGTGCTCTGCTTTGGTGGCCCAGGTTCAGTTCCCAGCGGTGGACCTACACCACTTGTCAGTGGCTATGCTGTGGTAGTGACCCACATACAAAATAGAGGAAGATTGGCAGAGATGTCAGCTCAGGATGACTCTTCCTCAGCAAAACAAAACAAAACAAAACAAAAACCAAATACCACTTGGAAGGGGACAGCCAAGAGAGGAGGAGAAATGACTTTGGGAACTTCTCAACACCCTGACAGAGACCTGGCTATCACGGCGCTAACAAAATGGTCATTAAAGTCTCCAGATATTTGCTAAACCACTTTGGACAATCATCTGCTCTCACAGAACGATCTACCACAGATCTCATGCCATTCCCAAGACAGCACCAAGGAACTTGGAGCTAGTGGATCTGGGTTCAGACCTACGCTCTGTTTCCACCTGGAGCCAGTCACTTAATCTCTGAGTTTCAATTTCTTTTTTTTTGAGGAAGATTAGCCCTGAGCTAACTACTGCCAGTCCTCCTCTTTTTGCTGAGGAAGCCTGGCCCTGAGCTAACATCCATGCCCATCTTCCTCTACTTTATATGTGGGAAGCCTGCCACAGCATGGCGTGCCAAGTGGTGCCATGTCTGCCCCCGGGATCTGAACCAGCAAACCCCGGGCCACCGAGAAGCAGAACGTGCAAACTTAACCACTGCCGCACTGGACCGGTCCCTCTCTGAGTTTCGATTTCTTAATCTTTAAAATGGGAAATATTTTCTATATTTAGAAAATATCAAATTGGTTGTTAGAATTGCTTGGCCCAGCACCAGGCACAGAGCATGTGTTCAATGAATGGTAATCCTTCTTCCTCCCATCATAATTATTATATATTAGTTATATTGAATACTTGATCCCAAAGGATCACTCCTTGATACAAACAAGTTGGAAATGGGGTATTTCTGTGGCAGACCTTCCCAGAGCCCATGCAGACAGCAGAGAGTTACAACTGCCACAGGCCACAGGCTGAGAACCGGGAAGACGGGGCATTGCCCGCTGATATGGTACAGGTGACCCACAGTGAATCAAGCCCAGAAACAAAACTGCCGAATGGTACGTGTGTCCTGGAGCTTCTAGGAGATTTCTAATTTATGTATTATTCTTGTTTACAGGGCCTATTTCTTTATAGAGTCAGGTCAGAGTTATTTAACACATAAAAATTATTATGAATAATTATGGCTCTCCATAAATGTTTACTGTTCCGATGATGACGGTGGTGGCCACCATCATTAGCATCTTTCAGGTCTACAAATCAGTAATTTGCAGCCAGGCTGGAGCATGATTAAACGAGCTTTCCAGAGGAAGGAGAGAGGATGAGACACATTGAGAGAGGGAGAGAGGGAGCAACTGAGAGAGAGAGACAGAGATAAAGAGAGAGACAGAGATAAAGAGAGAGACTGATACTCTGATACTCTGGGCAGCTAGAAACACTCCTTGAATTCTGAGTGAACTTACAGCCCATGAGACTCTCCCTAGGCCTCAGTTGTCTTGTGTGTAAGATGGAGAAATAGCCCCTCGTGCTCCTGGAGGTGGGGCACAGACCACATGACCTCTTGGGTTTAGTCTCCTCCAGGTTTAAGGACTATGATTCTAAGAGATGCTTTCAGTCAGGCTGGTCTGCTGAGCATCCCCAGAGTGGTCACCTCGGGGGGCCTGCCAGGCGTCTGTTTCTTGGCTCTCTGCTTGGGCTGGATCTGAACCACAGCACAGTCACAGAAAACCCACTACTTCCTGGAGACCCGAGGAGTAACTTTTCTAAAAAGCAAAAAGCAGTTCCAGTACTTATGCAGAGTATTTATAAAGTTAGCCATGTTGTTAATAAGGCAAATGCAAGGTCACTATTAAAGTTAAGTTTGTATATACACCTCGAGGGAGTATGGCAATGGTTCCTCACCCTGGCTGCTTCTTAGAATCACCCCAGGGGCTTTTAAAGAAGCACAATACCCGGGCCTTGCTGCAGGCCAATGACATCAGAATCTCCGGGGGTGGATCCCAAGCATCTGCCATTTTCAGAAGTTCTCAAGGACATAGGAAGACCCCTGGCTGCTCGTGAGCACTGATTGGCATGTGGGCCCTTGGTCTGAGTGGCAAGTGGATAGGAGAAGGAACTGTCAGAAAGTCTCTAGTTGCCTGAAGTCAGAGTCTGCCTTGAGGTGGGCTGGGGTCTACTCTATGACCCCTGGCCTCGCCTCCTTCAGTCAGAGACTCTGGGAATTGGGGGAGGGCAGGTGGTCCTGCTCTCACGGCCTCGGAGGGGAGCAGCTGCACGCAGTGGAGCTGTCAGGAGGAGTCAGGCAGCATGAGCGTCTTCCTGGCAGGAAGGACAGTAGCCCCCCTGCAGTCTCAGGATGCAGGCTGCTCCCCGCTCCCGACCATTTCCCAAGGATTTTTCTAAACTGAGATGAAGATGACACATAGCAGCAGTTGAGAGCATCAAACCTGGCATCCCACAGAGACACAGGGAGGGAGAGGACAGTGCTTGCTCTCCTCTGTGGCCCCAGCGATGAAGAGGGGGGCCAGGCTGGCAATTAGGCAGCAAGACAACTGTCTCAGATGCACATTTCACACTCTTCATCAAAGAACACAATGGAAATGAACTACAAGGAAGTGCAACTCGTGAAAAATTCCAAGGACATGGAACCCGAAGAGAAAGCCTGGCATGGCTGGAGAAGAACTTTCTACAATGAGTGAGACAAGAGCAGCTCACAAAAAAGTGCGAAAAGCACCCAGATGGGTGTCTCCTGAGGTAGAGAGCATCCCTGGGGTGCGGTGTCTCTATTTCGGGAATGTTCCTGCCACATAGGGTAAGGGTCCAGGGATGTAGGGGCGTCTGCCCATGTATTCTTCATCTCGCATCATGTGGGCCATGAAGAAAGAGAATTCAGAAACTCAGAGAATGGACCATAAAAAGTCACAGAAGGAGGGGAAAAAGGCACAACAAACCCAGGAACTTCCAGCAAAACATATTATCTTAGGGATGACAAGTCAAAGATGGTGCCGGCAAAGGTGACCCATGAGGATGTGTGCCCCCATCTGCCTGGACAAATGGCATTTTCTCAATGCCATGAAAGTGTGGTGCAAGCACAGCTTCAGGCTCCCCACCCCACAAGGCAGCCCAGGAACCCCCCCCCCCTTAATAGAAATGCCAGAGCCATCATTGAGCCACCAGTCAGGCAGGACACCACAGCATCCAGGAATAGCTTCAGAACCACCGCATCACTGAATATTAGAGACAATGCTGAAAAGAACACAAACTAAGTGGTCGAAAAATGGGAGTTCCAGTCCAAGCCAGGCCCCTTCCAAGTGCATGACCTTTGACAAGTTATTTATCTTCTCGACGCCCCTGTGATGGTTAATCTTTTGTGTCAACTCGGTTAGGCCGTCGTTCCCAGTTATTTAATCAAATGCTAATCTCGGTGTTGCTGTGAAGGTATTCTGCAGATGTGACTGACATCTACAATCAGTTGACCTTAAGTAAAGGAGATTGCCTTCCATAATGTGGATGAGCCTCATCCAGTCAGTTGAAGGCCTTGAGAGCCAACATTGAGGTTTCCTGCAGTCGAGAAAATTCAGCCCCAAGATCGCACCGAATCCTGCCTGAGTTTCCTGCCTGCTGGCTGCCGTACACATTTTGGACTTGCCAGTCCCAACAACGGATTGAGCCAATTCTTAAAAGTCTCTCTCTCTCTCCTATTGGTTCTGCTCCTCCAGAGATCCCTGACTAACACAGCCTCTCTCTGCGCTCTGATTAAATGGGGATGTTGACAGTTCCTATTCATAAAGTTGCTGTGAGGATCAAGTTAACTTTTGCAGGTGAAGTTCTGAGCTGAGGGCCTGGCATATAACCAGCCAATCAGCAGCAGCATCGTTATTGCCAGCAGAGAAGAGTCTAGGTTGATCCCTTGCTTTTACAGATGAGGAAACTGAGGCACAGAGCGGGGGAAGGTAGTAGAGCGTGTGCGCACACCAGCACTGTGCCCAGAACCAAACGTGGATTCACTCGCTTAAGCCTCATGACAACTGTATGAGCTACATCCTGTTGCTATCTCCATTTTACAGACAGGAAAACTGAGGAACAAAGAGACTATACCTGTCATCCATGTCACACCGCCAGAGAGTGGCTGCTCAGTGTCCCCATGTGCGCCATTGGCAGGGCTGGGCCTAACATCCACCTCTTGGGGCCCCCTCTTTTGGGTGGCAGTGCTCCTGGGTCAGAGGGAAGTCTAGGTTTGGTCTGAGTGTGATTGGGAGCCCCTCCCTCAGCGAGAGCTTCCTGACTCTGCAACCAGCAAGAGGCAGTGCCTGCCCCCAGTGCTGTTGCCTTTGAGGAGTGGGACCCCAAACACAGTGGAGGACGAGGCCAGGAAACCGGCTGTGCCATTTCCACAAAAAAGTTTGTTGTTTTTCAGCAATCATCCTCCCTCCGGAGCTCCCTTCTCCTCAGCCACTTGAACCAGTTTCTCATCGAGTTGACGTCTTGCCTATAGCTAAGGAGGTGCAGAGTTTATCCTCTTCCTTCTAGTCTTAAATTGCTAATTAAAATGTCTTGGGGACTAAGCCCGTTGCAGAGAGAGCCTGGGTGGCTTTCTAAAGCTTCTTGTTCGTAACCAGAGGGAAATGGATTCTCTTCTCGTCTGTGTAATAAGGATTCTTTGCGCAGGCTATCTGTTTTACGCTTCCTACAGCTCTGGCCCCAGTTTGGTCCCAGCAGGGGGAGGCCAGTAGAGTTTAATTACATTCCTCCTATAGGGAACATCCAAGGAATGAGGCTTTGAAAAACAACTTGTGCTACCAAAAAGAAAAAAAAAATCAAATTAAGCGAGTGAGAAACAGGCACTGCCTTTTGTGTCCTAGAGACCCAATCTAAATATTTAAATTTTAAAGACAGAATTCTAAGTGCTTAACTTCATAAACCTCACACACTGCAATTCATAGGGGAGCGAAACATCCTTTCTGATCTGGCAGATTTGTATGCCTGGACTAACAGGCTCGTGTGGTTGATATTTTCACACATACCATATTTAGTTATAAAACATAATGATAAATATATATACAAGGCTGCCCACAGTCCTGGGGCAAAACAGACTTACTAGAAAACTTAGAGTAAATGGAGTGCCTGGGTCACAAGCAAACATTTTAGGAAGGTCGCTATTCTCTACTGACTTCCCAATTTCCCTTCCTCTCTCTGTCTCTGAGATGCCCAATGACTCTTACCCCCCAGGCAGAAACTACTAGTTTTCTGAATGCTAGTAGACAAATATCATGAACTGGGAGAGGAGTAGAACAAGGGTGTGGGTGGACAACGAGTAAAGGCAGAATTCAACTCGATATAAGGAAGAACTTTCTCAAGGATAGGTAGTGAGTTCCCTGTTCTTGGGAACATTCAAGTGGAGCAGCATGATCTCTCCAATATCTGTCCTGGGTGGGAGGCTGCCCTGGATGTCCCCTAAGATCCCCCTGGAGTCTAAGAGCCCAGGTTCCCTCCTTTCCTTGGCATGACAGGTTCTGGCCCCCATAGGAGCCCTGTGTGAGCACAGTTGTAGGACTGTGGGGACCACTGAGTGCTGCCTGCATCTCCCTCAGCATAACCTTCTCTCTCTGACTCCTGTCTACTTCCTTCCTTCCAGGATGCTGAAACCATGTGTTTTCTCCTACGTGCCTTCCTACGCTTCCCCACCTCAAATTCGCTTTCGGTTAGAGAAGTTCCAGTTAGAATAGAAGAAGTGAACTAACGTTCATTCATTCATTCAACACCCATTTGTCACATGCCTCCCATGTGCCAGGCACTGTTGGAGGCCCTGGGATGTACGAGTGTGCCAAGCAGACGAGAGTCCCTTCTCTCGGGGGCTCACATCCTGGTGGGGACTGATTATATGGGTCCTCCCAAGAGGAATGGCATTTTAATAATGGATAACGTGTTGAAGCAAAGGAAACTCCTCGTGGTGAAAATTTAAGCCTAGTGCTGGGCTAATGGAGAAAGGTTTTCAGGGAGCAGGAATCTTTGAATTTGCACCAGATGACACCATCCTGACGTCCCCACCCCACGGGTATACAAGTGGCTTTGCTCAATCGAGTTCAGTGAAGTTAACAAAAAGAGTGTGTCTGTTTATTCTTTTATTCCAAAAGCTAATTGTTGGGGATAAAACCCATATTTATGTTATTTTAAGAGCCCACACTTTGAGCAATAGTTACATAAATGAGCCACTTGGTTGGGAGTCTAGCTCAATGTGGAGTGGACACACAGAAGGCCTCGCCTGTGGAGCTCACTCGCCCAAGTTTATTTTCAATTCTTGCTTTTCTGGGTTGATGTGAACTGACCCCACCAGCTTATTTGCTTGGCAAAGCCTGGCCCCTCCAGAGTCCCAGATAGTGAGTATGAAATACTCTCAGTTGCCACATGAAAGGCACCAAGTACATGCCGATTGGTGTGGCCTGTTCCCGGGAGGCACATCTCTTTGCAGGTCACCTGTCCCTCTGTCGAGACAGAACTGCTCTGCAGGGACTTGAGGGGGACTCAGAGCGTTAATTGCTAAAAATTCAAAGTGCTGAAGTGCTCCACTTGATTCAGCCAGGCGGCCCAGAAAAGACGCTTGCAAGTCCTTCCTGCTCTTCAACTCGCCTCCCACTTGACACTCTCCCTGCACACACGTGGGACGTCATTGTGTGAAATTGCAGGTTTCTGGGATGGCCAAGGGCTCCCAGTGGGCGGTGGGTCATAGGTGGAGCAAGGAAGCCTCCGTGTCTCTCTGGATCTGGCACTAGAACCAGAACAAGAAGAAGGGAAAGAAAGAGGGCAGGAAGACTAAATAGTGCTGTGAACATTGAAGAGAGGAGAGAAAATCGAGAAATGGGGCAGGACGAGCAGGGAGAGGAAAGAGGAAGAGGCAGGGGTCCTCAGCGGAGCGCTGAGTTCCTGAATGGCACGAGGACTGGGGGTGCGGCTGCCACTGCTGAGGCCCCTGGGAGCAGTTCAAAGTCAGGGTGGGTCACGTGGGCACGGGGTCTGGATGCCTCCAGGCAATGTGGAGGAGTTTGGAGCCCTGGGTGGTATGTGTATTTAATAATCACATGCGCAGTTAAAAACTCGAGCTCTGCTACCTGATCCTGGTTGACGGGTCACCTTGCTTTGGGGATTCTTGAGGTGTCTACTGATGGGGCACAGAGTGTCTAATATCCTGGCTTCCTTCTTCCTTTCCGGAGTTGGTGCGTCGGTAGCAGTAGGCACCAATCATAGCTTCCAGGATGGAGTTCCAGGTGCGCACCCAGAGAGGCCTCCTGTAGGCTTCTCTGCTCTGAGATTAGTTGTTGGGATGCCAGGGAAGGGTGACAGGGTCACTTCTCTGGGACAGACACTTGCAGAAAGGACAGAAAGTGGGCATGTTGGACACATTCCAAGCTTCCCCCCTGCAGCTCCTGCCCCCATAGGAGCTCTAGGCCCCAGGGAAATAGCATCAGGGAAGTTCTCTTTGACCACAGTACTTTGACGTGGCCTCTCAATTGGTCCTAAAGCTCCCGGATACACTAAGGGCTCATTAGGAGAGCTTATGGTGTCGATGGAGCTCCCTGCCTAAAAGGTCGAGCCTGGCGTGTCCCTGTTAGATGTGTGTGGTCCCCCCTCTACACGCACATCCTGAGAGAAGGCTCTGGTTGCTACCTCTATCTGCCTTGAAAACGACTTTCTTTCTTATTTTATTTTTTGAGGAAGATTAGCCCTGAGCTAACATCTGCTGCCAATCCTCCTCTTTTTGCTGAGGAAGACTGGCCCTGAGCTAACAGCCGTGCCCATCTTTCTCCACTTTATATGTGGGACGCCTGACACAGCATGACTTGCTGACTTTCAATCAACTCAAAAACTTCCCCTTGCTTCCCACCCTGGAGAAAATTATTTAAGGAAGCAAGATGATTTTAGGATTACGGGCAATACGCTTCTAAAGACACACCTACGATTGGGTAATTCCTGCATCACTTTATCCCTCACTCAATCTAGCGAGAGCAGCAACATTACCCTTGGAATAATTTTGAACCTGTTTTAATTTATTAACAAAAGGTAAATCATTGCAGGACGTCAACACTTTAACTCTCATTAGGAATAAATACTTGCAACATACATCACAACCGAGGGAGATGCAGTATTTAAGGTTTAGAACCTGGCTGCTCACAATGTCGGCCATAAACTGGCAGCATTGGCATCCCCCGGGAGCTTGTTGGAAGTGCAGAACCTTAGGCCCCACCCCAGACACTGAGTCAGAACCTGCAGGGCGGCAGATCCCTAAGGGATTTGCATGCACATTAAATTTTAAGAGGGCCCACCGGGTGGCTGGCACCACAGTCTCTTGCCGCTCATCTTACTCTGCTGGTGCCCCGGTTGTTGCATTTGTTTCATAATTTGACTTTAGGGCTGTAGGTTGGTCTTTGTTCCTGTCTCTTTCCTGGTACCTCATTGCTTTGTGCTCTGTTGTACTACCAGGGGATCTGTAGGAAAAGGAAGCATTCAGAAGAAGCACGAAGCCTCATGAAGTGTGGCTGAGTGTTTGACCCAACAGGGAACACCTGAGCTTGCTCCCGCTAAACTTTATACAGCAGGACCCCAGCAGGCCCGGGCAAAGGGGAGGAAACCTTCTCGATGGGGAAAAACCCATTTCCAGTGCTTCACTTGAAGCTTAGAGTCAACTATGCCTTACACCCTGTGTGAAAATGACCCTGAAGATTGACCCTGAGTGGAATCCAAACTGGGAGATATTTCTTTCTTCCATAATAAGGATGAATTTGTGGTAAGCCAGTCACATTTTTTCCCCCCAACCCACCCCCTGTGACAAAGGACATATATTTATGAAACAGCTGATTAGGGGCAAAATGGCTGGTTTTGTTTTGTGTTTTTGAAGCCACAGAATATGCTTTTTTTCCTTTGAGATTCTCTGGCTGCTTCAAGGAGCAAATCCTCAACCTTGCTCACATTAGCAGCATGAGCTAATCAGCTGAAATACTCAGCATGGAATGGTCTTTTATCCTTAAGAGAAAAAGAAAGAGTAAGTTGTATTTTAATTAGATATTTATAGTGATTAAAAAACAGCTCTTCAAGAGAAGGTCTAAGAATTTTTGCCTTCCTTCTAAGGCATAACTCTCTTCAAATTATCCTAAAGAGAGGCTGTATATCAATCTGGTCCAATTTGTGATAAATTTACAACTGGGTTCTGCACAGCAGATTTATAACAACAATTAAGCAGAAGGAAAATGGGTCATAAATTTTGGCTGGCACAGTCCGGCACCAAAGAGAAGAAAAGAGAATGGTTTAGCCAGATCAAAAGTCAATAATTTCAACGTGAAATGCTAAAGCTATAGCAAAAACAATTTATATGGAAAGAAGTCATTTTTTCCCCTCTCATCCTTTTCAAAATTAGATATTGGAGAACACGATGAAACATCCACATTACAAAAGTCTTATTAAAATAATTTTAATTTAAAAAATTTTCTCAATTTTACAAGTGGTACAAACCTTTCCCTGCTCTTCCACTGTTGAATTTAATGACTGTACCTCCCCTTCAATACGGCTAAGGAAACATGGGCAAAAGAGAGAGCTCTCCAAGAGATTGGGTGATTTGAGAAAGAAGCTTTTGAGCTGAATTTTGACGGTGGGGCAAGAGGAGGGGAGGCCAGACACAATTCCAAAACCAGATAATTTAGAAGAAAACATATGTGGCCTAGAATGAAGTAGTCTGGAGGCATGAAGAATAAAGTGGATTATAACTGTATGGTAAAGTGGAACAGAAATCTATACCCTGAAAGGAGAAAGACCTTCAAAGCCACTTGGGTCTAACAGGTGGTGTGAGACGGGATATTACGGGACAGGATGGGTGCGTTGTAAAATTCGTATCAAGATAATCCCTAATAGTGAAGGAAGACCTTCGAGTATCCTTATATGTGCCAGGAGTTTAGTTCTGCTAAAAGCAGAGCACATGAATTATTGACATTCACCGCTGACAATTTCACATCTTGCCTGGTAAAGGATGCAGTAAGGCCGCAGCTTCCTTCTGACCAATAAGGAATGACTGGCTTTGTGCAATCACAGGACACTTGGTATGAAGCGGCCACATCGTTTACAAGAAGTCCCCGGGAGCAGGCCATGCGCATCATTTCGGAGATCAAAAGAGAAGGCAGTACTAGGCACTGTTGGACTTAGACCTCAGACTTGCAAAGCTGGGTTTTAAAAGCTCAGAGGAAAGGTGAGCGTGAGAGCATAACGAGAAATCTTAAAGTGAGAGTTTCTAATCTGGGGACCACAGATTCTATGTACACTGTTTTCTGGCCAACCAGCAGCAGTTCACCCCACTTCCGTAACAGAGGTTTGGGGATCCACCCCGCCCCCATTTGAGTTCTGGGTGGTTCAGGTGAGGCCCCGCCTAGGCACCAACTCCAGGGATGGGGCCAGTGACCCAGGTCTAAGCCAATCAGGGCATCATATTCCCCTCAGCCCTGGTGATTGGTTGAGGGGCAGGCTCACGACCCAATCACCATCAACGAGACGCCGTGAGACTTTCTGAGACTTCGGGAAAGAGAGTGGGTTCTTCACGCTGGGCCCGAACCTACCCTGCCCACCCCAATCCTCAGCTTATGAAGAGAAGAGAGAGAGATCAGGAGAACTTGTCAGAGCACGGAGTCATCAGTGTACGAAGAGTGTCTCCCTGCCCCGAGCCAAGGAAGGGGTCTCCGATAGAAGCGCTCAGAGAGCAGGGGCGGCTGCCTGAGCCCTGCGTTTCATTCTCCTGGTGATCATCTGCTGATGCAGCAGAATTGCTCATTTGCCGTCTGCAGGCTCAATTGTCATGTACATCTCCATGTCCCTCTGCCTAATTGAGCAAAGGAAAAGTAAGCCGAGAGAGATGTTAGGGCGGAGAGAGGGGACAGCAGAGGAAGCAGCCATCATGGGTGTGGCCAAGATGTGTGTCTCCCGCAGGCACATGGACACTGTGAAAGGCACTGAAGCTGCTCCGGAGGGCTGACTGCCACCAGGAGACACCGG
Source organism: Equus quagga (assembly GCF_021613505.1). Lineage (NCBI taxonomy): Eukaryota > Metazoa > Chordata > Mammalia > Perissodactyla > Equidae > Equus > Equus quagga. The sequence continues at coordinate 117,622,628 of NC_060274.1, read as the reverse complement.
CACCAAGAAGCGGTGGGGCAGGAGCTGGCGGTAGAAGTGGAGCCGCTCCTCATCAGGGAACTGTGTGGTGGGGAGGTCCCAGGAACCCTCTGGATAACTCTGGCCTCTGCTCCATTCCAGAGGCCAGTGCAGCAAGGCGCTGAGAGAAGCCTCCGTTAGGGAGGATTTGGGGGCTTGGTTCAATGGCCCTAACCTCCTGGAGAAGAAGGGGATCCAGAGGGGCGGGGGAGGAGAGGAAGGAGGGTGAAAGAGCGGACAACACGGCCTCCCCACGGAAGCTTCTTCAGGCCACAGGTCAGCCTGAGTTAAGGAGATGGAAGAGCATTAAATTGGATCTAGGACTGAAGTCTTAAACTGGACCAGACTGGTCTGGACTTTTTCATGCCTAAAAGTGACCAGAAACTTTTGAGATCAGTCCCAAGCTATCATCAAGGAAACGGAAAGGAGATTCATTAGAACACATTTAAAAGAAATTGGAGAAAACACAAAGCGTTTCCATATTTGTACCTCACTTAGTGCAGACTGCTCAACATACTGGTTACACAGCTGTCTTGAGACTGCTAGAGGAGATCCTGCTAGGGGAGATCCTGTCTGAGAATGGAGTATGCCCAGGGCGACTGGAACTGAGAGACAAGGAGAGAGAACCACCTGGGTCCCAGTGTCAGAGTCTGAGCCCCTGCATCAAGCCATACCTGAAGGCAGCACTCCTCTCTGGAATTTTCAGTTATGTGGATCAATAAACTCACTGAGCCAATCTGGGTTGAGTTTTCTATGGCTGTCAACAGAAAGAGTCCTAACTGATACAGTACAGATACTTTTTTTCTTAGGGAGAGGGACATGGCTTTCCTCAGATTCTCATAGGCATTGCTGTAAAAGGATATGGCTCAGGGAAAAGAAGCTCTAGAGCTCAAATCCTGTGATCTCATTGAGAAACACAAGGGAAGGCCATCTCTGAGGTGTGTGGGGCTCCACAGGGATGTCATGGAAGAGCTGGGTCAGAACAGCCTTGGGTGTAGGATCTGGAGCCTGAGTCTGGCATTAAATGGCACTCAAGAAATATTTACTGAATGGAAACCAGCAGGAAAATTATAACAAGTCATACTTTACATGCAAAGTTTCAGGAATATTTTCAGGAAAATATCTAATGTGTGAACATCTAATCTGCATTTCCATGTCCTGACAGATGGCCCATATTAACAGAACTCTGATTATAGTAAAAAAAAGAAAGAAAGAAAAGAAAAGAAGAGAACATACAAGTATTCATTGGTTGTGTACCATGTGCAAGGCCATACACTCATTAACACTATTGTGATTACCAAATTTATTTCTTAAAAAAAGACAACCTCTATGTATTCCCATTTCTCAGAGACCATCCCAATTGTTACCTAGAGAAAGGAAATGACCTGGGGGTTTACATGGCTGGGGCAAGACTTTGGAGCCTGTTTCTTCTTAGGAGAGGGGTCTGGACCCCTCTAAGGCTGTGTTCTCAAAGAGAAACCAGGGACCACCTGTGTCAAAATCACCTGGGATGTTTATTAAAACTGCAGGTTCCTAGGCCCCGCCCGAGAATTATGCAATCAGAACCTCTGAGGGCAGGGCCCTGGAATCTGCATTTTAAATAATTTTCCTGGATGGTTTTATGCACATTAAAGTTTGAAAAGCTTTACCTACCAAAATCTGTTTACTTGCCCATGGAATCTCAGTGCCTTGCAACATTCTGCACAGCCCCATGGGAGGTGAACCTCTGGAGAAAGGCCCGCCCATCCTTGGCTGGAGGATCTGAAGGAGGCCAGGGTTTGGTATGACAGAATCATCCTCCTTGAGGTCAAGGTCAGTTCAGGCTGGGTCACAGTAAGGGGTTGTGTTCGTGAGGGCTTTTGAATGGAAGCCTATGGAAACACTCCCTGGGTCGTCCTGGGAGATGAACACAGTCAGATGTAATTACGGTGCTGGTGGGACAGACTCCCAGAGCCCCACAGCTCCTTAAATGACACCACACATGTAGACTTGATTATTTGCTGCCTTCTATTGCCCTGGAGGGTTTTATTTGGAAGGGACGTACTGTTTTATAGACATTACTTACTATTTTTCACTTGGCAATTAAATTCCCTGAAGGTGAGGATCATGACTCGACCTCTTAGAGCTGTGGCCCCCTCTCCAACCCACTGCCATTTCTACCAGTGCTGACCGCTCTCTAGATGCTTAAAAGTCTTTAATTTGACCTGCTTCCCGGTTTATCTGAGACCAGGGGCCTGAATCCCCTCTATCGCCTTTACCACCTTCCTGGCATAGCATCTGGAGCTTCGTTTGGGAGATGCTCTCGCAAGTTCTCAGTCCTATGACTTGAGTATGATTGACCCCGTGGGTGGAATTGACCGGCATAGGCCCATCGGTGCTCGCATTTCTCTGGCTGTAATAGTTGGTTCAAGGATGGGCAGTAACCTAAGCATTCTGATCAGAGGGAACCTCATGACACTTTCTGAGACTTTTGGGCCACAGGCTCTCTTCTCCTTTGGTTATGAGCAAGGAGGCCTGTAGTCCCACGGCCTTGGCAGGCTGCCTGGGGCTTCGAGAGGAGATCAAGACTGAGAACGGGCCAACACCAAGGAAGCACAGCTGAGAACTGGGGAGAAACTGGGACCTGAGCACATCTTTGAGACCTCATAAAGACCTGCCTGAAGCCACATCTATTCCTGAGTTGTTCAACGATCTTTACTAAGAAGTGCCCCCTCCTCCACCTTTTTTGCTTGAATCAATTTGGGCTGGGGTTTTCTTACCCACCACTAAACGCATCCTAATAGACATGCCCTTCAGCTCCCCTTATTTCTCTTGCAGTAATGTACCCCAGTCATCTTCGATCCCTCCCCCTGCTCCTCAATTTAAAAAAAACCGCAACAACTACCATAAAACAGGATAAGATGGGTGGTGGGAATGGGTAGTAGGTTATTTGGATTCATGGCTTGTTGAGACTCCATGCCCAAAGAATATTGATTAATGGATCAATGTCAACCTGGAGGGAAGCCCTGTCCTGTTCAACATTTTAATCAATGGCTTGGATGAAATAGGAGACATGCTTAGCAAGTCTCAGATGACACAAAGCTGGAGGAACTGCTAATATGACAGATGGCAGAATCAAGATTCAAAATTATTTTGACTGACTTGAGCAATAATAAGGATAAATATAAACTCTTGCATCTAGGCTCAAAAAATTAATCGTACAAGCCGTGGATCGAGGAGACCTGGCTGGCAGATGTCATAACGTCGTGGGGCTTTAAGTTGACCGTGAGCTTGTAATGAGCCAAAAGTTGAGGCAATTAGTAACACAGCTAACGCAGATCAGAAATATTGGAAAACTGCATTGGAGAAGAAAGGCTAAGCTTGCATCTACTTTCCCAGAGAGATAAAGAAGTGGAATTTTCTGAGAAGTAGTTTTCAGTTTAATATATGAAAAAAATTCTAATGGTTCCAATAACAGAACAGGCCATCTCCCCAAATTGCAAATGCACTGATAATTATATCAGAATGTAATGGAAAGGATTCTCTTATGGTGGTCTTCCTTTATAAAGCACAGATTTTTAAAATTATTTTCTTTGAAAATCTCATAAGTTGAAGTAATACACGCAAAAGCTTCCAGAAAAAAAAGAAGTGATAAAGTAGCCTACCTCAGCTCCCTTTAAAAGTTTGCTTCAAGTCCACCAAACAGGGGCCCCGTCTAGAAGGAACATCCAGAATGTGGACTTGGCGCTGACTGGCCCCATTTCACTTTACTCCATTTCCGGCCCTCCTCCTCAGGGCTCACCCAATCGTCATTCCTACTTCACCTTGGCCCATCCTTCTGCTAACTCCTGCCTTCCAACTCCGCTCCATTTTCTAGCTCACATCTGCCTCCCGGAGCATGGCGACTCCACAGTCAGAGCATCGGGGAAACCACACCGCCTTCCCACCTCTGTCCTTTGACCCTGACTCTTTGCTAAGACTCTACAGCTTTCCCAAGCCAGGCCTGGTTTCAAGGACAGGCCCAGAAAGTGAAGGTATGTGCACTATTTGTCTTTTTCTTTTCTTTTTTTTCTGTTGTTCTGAATACTCCATTTTCCTTGCTAACCCACAGAGACAGAGAAGGTGGGCAATGGCCCTATTTCATCTTACAAACTTAGAATATGATTTGAGCAAGGCAGTTACCAAAAAATGGTTTCGCTTCTATGAACACAAAAATCAACTGTGCTGTGGATTTCACAAGGACCACTGTACTCACATGTTTCTCATTAAAACGGTCCACCTCTCTCAGAAGCTTCTCTTGGCAGTCAGGGTTGGTGGCCAGGAGGTAAGTGGCGAAAGAGAGGGTGTTGGTGACAATCTCGTAGCCAGCGATGAGGAAGATGAAGGCCTGGCCCACGACCTCATCCACAGTCAAAGGCTTGGACAGGGGTCTGGGCTGGTGTCGCTGAGAAGGATTTGCTGTGGATTTGGTGGAGGAAAAGACTTGTCTGACGATGTCAAAGTTCTCCACGCCCACAGAGGCGACAGAATGTCGGGCATCCAGGACCATTTGGAGAAAGTCTCTCCGCCTCTGAGGGACGAAAGAAGAAAACGCACATTTTGGTCTTCGAGTCACATAAGTGAGACTTCTGAGAAGACAAAAGAAGATGCGAGTGTAGCTTTTAAAGAGCTCAATAGGAACAAGGATCCTGATCGTAGGTTACTGAGATGGCAAAAACCCGGAGTCGCCTGAACGTCCCTCAGTACGGCACTGTCAGACGGACTCCGGGGCAGCCACCAGCGGACTGTGACACTGCCATTAAAATAGCTGAGCCCTTTCAATCTGGGCTGATTCGGAAAGACCTTAAGCCACTTTGATAAGTGAAAAAAAGCAAGTTGCAGAACAATATGCACAGTAGAATCTCACTTCTGTAAAAACAGTAAATGCACTAGATAGAATTATGTAAGTTTGTCCACGCATAGAAAACATTTAGCAACATGTATACCCAAGACTTCACAGTGAGCTGGCCGGAGTGGGAGACCACGGGGGCTTTTATCTTTTACTCTCTCCATGTCTGTACTATTGGTAGGTTGGTTGGTTTTCCAACAGTAAAACATCATATAGATTTAAACCAAAGCACATGCTCCATTTTGCCCTTACGCGCAGTTCAGGGCTTATGGTGGCCATGTTTTTCTCACACGGCAGGAAGTTAACAGAAGCGGGGGCCTAGCTTCAGTGAAGCTTGCCTTTCAAGTCTCCCATAGCCTAGACTCCTCATATCGGTCCTTTTTTTCTCAGTAATCCCCTACCCCATGTAAGTAGTTAGAGTTTTCTTGTCATTTCCTCCTACCTTGCTTATCAGCAATTTGCATATTCTTTATATTTTGACTACCACTAATTGTAACAATAGGAGTGTTTACATATTGCTTCAGCATTGACAAAGTGTATCCCTGGCTCATCCTTTCTTTGAAAAGCTCTATAATGTGATGAATGACAACCCATATGCTACTGTCTTCTGAAGTTTATGGGACTAAACAGTAAAAAGAGAGTATCCAAACCGCCAGCAGAAAAATATTATAATTTCAAAGTACTTGGCTTGTTGCAGCATTTTCTTAATTCGTTGGCTTCTGAATTTCTATTTCATTAATAATCTATACCACACACATCAGCACTTAATTCCGCCCTTGAAGATTGTTGTTATTTCACATGTGGTTGCTTTTTCTCCTCCACAAGATTATAAGCATCTCCAGGGCAGGACGCTGCGCCCCACGCCCCACCCGTGCCTGGTATTGCACTGAGCACGTGTTAGATATGCAGTAAGTAATTCCACAAAGGAAAAAGCAATGCAGTAAATGCATCTTGGAGAAGGCTGTGTTGGGTGTGCTTACAACCGCGTGCTATTTGGAGCAGGAAGCTTGGATCCTGACACCTTTGCAGCTCTGCTGCTTCCCAGCTTTGTGACTTTGGAAGGTGTCCTCTGGGACCGCAGCAGGCCTCACAGCTAAGCCTGTGGGCATAGAGAGCCTGAGGGTGGGGGTGGGGAGGGGGGGCCAGGCCTCAGCGTCCTGCCAGCCAGCTCAGGTTGTAACAGCTGAGAAAGTGGCAAAGGGTCCGCCATCATTGGCTGCCTCTTTCCAGCCTGATCCTCCTCATTCTCCTTCCAAATGGCATCCTCAAAGGCTGGCTTTCCTCAGCTTCCTTCCTGTTGCTTGGTCATATCTGGGTGGCTTTTGTGACCCCACTGCGAGCCTTGTCCTCTGGGGCAGAGCTGGGGCAGGGCAGGGCATGATGGCACATGTGGGAAGCGAGCACCCTCTGCCACCTTGGCTCCTGGATGCTGCCTCAGAACCCCAGAGCATCCCCAGGCCTCTCAGCTGGCATGTCTGAAACTCCTCAGGGTGCAATACGGTTGTGGTCCCTGAGGCTTGCTTGTGGTTTTGCTGGGGTGGGATGAGGGCAATGGTGGAAGGGAGGGCACAGCCACATCCACACAGTTGGATTTTTTCACTGCAGAACTGTACCTGGCATCCTTTCCTCTCATCCTGGCTCAGACAGGCTGCTACAGGGCCATTGAGCCTGGCAGAGATCTGCCTTAACCTCCAGCTACAGAGGCCAGAGGAGAGGGCTGCGCTCAAGGCACTGTGCGCGGGAGAGGAGCATTAGTGTAGATGGGTTTCCTTGATCTGCACTGCATCATGGAGGCTATTTGAACACTGCCCATTTAGGACTGAAACAGAGCTGGTTTATGGTCATATCCAAGAAAAATACGCACCCTGATAGATGTAGGTGTCTTATCCACCCACCGGCTAGAGCTTAGAAAAATATTTACCTTTTAACATCTGTGCTGCATTTTCTACTGCGCAAACACACATCTGCTTGATGGAATGTCTACAGAGTTTAGATGGGTTTAAAGCAGGTTTTCTTAGTAACCGTATAGCCCTGTCCTGACACAAGCAGTCCTGGATTTGTGCTTGGGAGGTTTTTCTCAGATCAACTCATTGTTTGAAACAAATAGCTCTCGAATTTATAAAAGGAAAAGCTCGAGGCGATCCCAGTAATTGGATCTTTAATAACCCCTCACCTCTTAGTAAGCCATTCAGTGCAACAGTTTTAGAATTTTCAGCCTGATGCCACAGCCAGTGGGTTTCCGGTGGGGGTGGGGTGGGATGTGTGTGTGATTAAACTTTCAGAGGGAAGCCCCTCACAGCAGTATCGAGGTTTGAAATGGTGCTTTCTTCATCCCTTCTTGCCCAGGCTCCATCCTCACTCTGGAGAAGCATGAACTTGGATAAGAACGTTCTGTCCTTTCAGGCCAGGGTGAGCTGATTCTCCCCACACCTCCAAGGGTGTCCAGTTGAGTTCACAGAGGTGTGGGCCAAGGGGCTGTGAGCTTGTATATACCTTCCACCTGCCTTCCGGACATGGACACCTTCGCTGCACAGTCTCCAGGAGATGAAGCTGGGCCACTGGACGAGGCTGCCTCTCAAGGCTGCTCTGTGCATCCAGCCACTAATTGACCCCTGATTTCATTCTCGGCTATCGCCATGATTGGACCTCATGTCCTTTCTGTATTAATCCCTCTCAGCCACCTAATCTTTGAGAAAACCCTTTTAAAGCTACATCTTGCACAAGGCAGTTGAGGAAAAGCTATTTCAGGCCTGTTATTCCTTTTAGGCGACTTTCTTGAATGCTACAAGGCCCGTAAGGAGTAGCATTGTACATGCAGGAGCATATGCAATATTGAAATTCTTTTTCTTTTTCTTTTTTTTTTTTAAGATTGGCACCTGAGCTAACAACTGTTGCCAATCTTCCTTTTTTTTTTTTTTTTTTCTGCTTTATCTTCCCAAACCCCCCATACACAGTTGTATATCTCAGTTGCAGGTCCTTCTAGTTGTGGGATGTGGGATGCCACCTCAATGTGGCCTGACGAGTGGTGCCATGTCCACACCCAGGATCCGAACCCTGGGTCACCACAGAGGAGCGCGCAAACTTAACCACTTGGCCACGGAGCCAGCCCAGAAATTATTTTTCTTAATACTGAAAATTCCTATTTCTATTCAATCAGCAAATATTTACGTGATTCCTACTATGTGCCAAGCATAGGGCAAGTCTGTAAGGAGGAAAGAAATCTCCGGGTCTCAGATGAAGCATGAGAGGGCCCTCAACTACAAATTTCGTAGCAAAATCCTCTGTGCTGAGAGGGAAGGTCGGATTGGTGACAGCTCCCCAACTCCTCTCTAATACCCATGCTGTTTTTCCTGGAAAACTCCATCTTGCTGCTTTTCGATATAAAGCAGATGCTGATGAAAAGTACATGTGGGCACATTTTCCTAGAAAATTCTTTTGGGGCTGCTATAACCTATGCTGGGGGGATACCTGAAATAGAGAGGCCCGTGGATTTGAGGGGGCGGCTTTAATTTCACTCCCCTATGTCAGAGTGTGGACAGATTGCTCTGGGCTCCTCCCCACCATCCTTCCCACCTGCCCTCACTTTTCTCTTTCTTCTTTGCCTCTCCTCGACCTTTCTTCTTTCTCTCTACTGCCCTGGAAAGCAATAAGTGGTAGACCAATAAAGGTGTGGTGTGCAGGGTTGGGAGGGAAGAGAGAGAAAAGAGACAGCAATGCCAAATTAGGTTCCATTCCATTTCAATGCCGTGTCCTATTAAAATATGTTACCTCTTCTGCTGCTTGCTGGTCCCGCAAGGCAATCACATTCCTAATGAGTTTGTTAAAAAAGCCATTCAGTTCATCTCGGTTCTTATTGGGCAAAATCCGGGCCAGTGGGACCATTATGGATGGAAATGATACTTGAAAGAGAAAAACAAAAGTGGCATTGAAAAGAGGGTGAAAATCAACCAGGCTATTAGATGCCTGTTGCCAGGAAGCAAACCCTGCCCTTGAATTAAAGTCATTTGAAGGCCTGTCTTCCCCTCTGAATTGCTGCTCCTTAGAGCAGGGCTTATGGCTTATTTCCCCTCTGGACTCCTCACCATTCCTTGCACATCGTGAGCACTCAATAAACGTCTGTACAATCGAACCCCCACTTCCTTCTGGCCCCCAAGAATCAGCGTCATAAATTAATTTTCTGGGTCCTAGATATGAGGGCCCAAGGTCTTTGTATTTGATCAAGAAAGAACAGATGACAAGCCACGTTTCTAGTCTTAGCAAGTAGTAGAAGCTGATCTACTTTCTTAACTTTCTGGTCATTTGCATTTTTTTCCACTGGAAAATTGTCCCTAGAGCTACCATCTGAATGGTCCCTAAGAGCGGCCACGGCAGCAGCTGACAAGGATGCTGGTCCTGTCCCTATGGGTGCCTCCCTTGCTGTGCCATGCACAGCTAGGGCTCTTGCTGCCATGCCCGTGGGACAGAGTTAGCTGGGTCAGGGACATGGTTCCCCTCCTGGGCAGTGGCCTGGGCCTAGGCGCTGAGCCGGCCGAGGCGGAGCTTGGCTCAGTTCAGCTTCTCAGCATTCACGGTGGGCCTGCCACACACAGCGTTGTGTGGGATCTGGGCTGGAGAGGACAGCTTGGGACCCGCAGAGGTCTCAGAAGGCTCTGCCGTTTTCAAGAGCTGGAGCTCAACCAGTGTGACAGAACAGGGAGGCAGGCTCAGAGTGGCAGAGAGAGACGTAGCAGCCGTGATGGGACAACAGAACCACTCGCCCCACAGGATGCAGGACAAGTTCATGGTTGATGGCAGGAGGAGCCCACTCAGCTGGAGCAGCTCCCCTGAGGGTGGAGGGGGTGAGGGGTGAAGGAGGAGGCTGCCTTGACCCCATAGCAGCTCCTCCCACAGTTTCAATGCCCAGCGAATGGAGGTGACAGAGGCTTCCGTGGAAAGTGACTCAGAAACGGGAATGAATTTACCAGCCCAGCAGAATGGTTAGAAATTACGGTAATAATTAATAACAATAATAACAACGCCTCAATACTTCCAGAAAAGCAGGAAGATACTGGAACTGGCCAGAAGGTAAAAACTCACTTCTAAACTAAAAATAAATCAACTGGCCTCCACAGCATCAGGTAACCTGGCTAGTCACTCATCACGTGTGATTTCTAGTTTACTCTGCACGGAGTCTCAAGGGGAGGGGTCTTCGGAAGAGGATTTTGCTGGAGGGGAGAAATATGCCCTAGAAAAGAAAAGGCTTTCAATGTCAGTCTTGGCTGTGCCTTTTGAAGCCTCAGTTTTCCCATCTGTTAAAAGGGAATGAGAATACCTTTCTCACCAGGTAAATACAAGCACTAACTCAGGCAAGGCACACAAAGCACTCAGCAGGGGGCGCTGCGGCTGTTCTCACGACATGGCCAGGAGAGGCCAGGGCTCCCTGTGTTGATATTAAGTGGCCCCAGGCTGGTGATAAGAGGGGCCCGGGTGGCTCCAGGAAGACAAGCCCTCTGCAGGGCAGACTCCATGGAGAGACACCCTGAATGCCCTTACCTGGTGGCAGATGCTGAGCCCTGGAAGGGGTCTGGGACCACCCAGGTGTCACAGGGTCTGCCCAGCTAGCATAGCCCCCCTTACTGCCCTCAGCAGGAGCTGTACTTACAGATTAAAACCAGGATAGGTCTGGGGATGGAGAATGCAAAGAAACGCCTACAGTGCTCCACAAAGGGGTCCTCGGGAGCCGTTTGGGAGTCCACCTGGGTGCCAAAGGCGATGCTGGCAACCACATCTGTGGTGTAGCAGCAGTAGCACCTGTGGGAGAGGGAACATTCGAATGTTGAAAGGACTCTGCCAGTGGCCTACCCATCACACTCTCCTGAGGAGGCGGGACTTCCTCATTGTCCACCTGCTCGAAAGGGGTGCTTCCTGCACATCTGGAGTGAGGTGGTCGGAGAGGAGGCAGTGGGATTAGATCCTTTGAGCGTGATGGCAGAATTCAAGAGGACACACAAAAACATAACAGATAACTGATCTCAGCAAAGACTGGGGGGAGGAGAGCATCACCTCCTTGACTTTCCGGCTTCAGCAGCCTTAGTCAACCAGACACAGGCAAACACCAAGGGCTACACTTTAAATTTTCCTCCCGTGAAGGAGTTGACCCAAAGCCGGTGTGCATTACCCCAAAGCTGAGCACAGCTCGTCCAAAGCCAGACTCGAATGCCTAACTGATAATGTAGCAAATTGTGATGGATGAATTAACAACCTGATCGTCTAGTTTTAGTGGTTTTGTCCCTACTTCCTCCTAATGATTTTACAGTTTTCATGAGAGCAACAAATAAAAAACCAGGACCCTTCACACTCAAATAAACACAAGACAAACTCTGGGACCAACTTCAGGAGCATATGTATATTATTACAGAAAACACATGTTGCACTTTAGAAATAAACAGAAAAGTGTCTGGCAGTAACTCCAGAAAAATTAACCTCTCAGGCTCTAGGAAGCCTGTTCCCCAAATGGCCATTTTAAACTAGAATGATCATTTCTTGTTATCTTATAGGTGTAGACAAGTTATTTATAAAAAGGCTAACAACTGGATGTTCATATCCTTTTATAATTAAAAGGTCTATTTCCGTGGCTTGATGTAGGCACACGCTTAGTTCCTCTTCAGAAATTCTGTAACCAACAACTCATCATTAAGGAAGAAATGACATCTCCAGATGACTTCTTTATATATTTTGACTGCTTTTATTGAAAACATTTCTATAATTGATTACTTATCTCCCTGCTACAGCAAAAACAACAGTTTGACTACTGAATATCCTGATTGCATCTGATCCTAATGGTTGAAGATTTAAGGATTTTAAGAGTTATTTACTTTGCTTTTATAGCTGTTGAGCCCATCTTATCTTTAGCCAACGCATGTATCTCATGACCAGAGAGAATGTGTATGAGAGGATTTTGTGAATAATATGGCAGAATTTAGATGCTGGTGATGATTATGCTATTACTTTATTAACAACGATAAGAACGAGTTGGCTTCTGGCTGATCTGCCACACTACTCCTAATCTGCTATAAACCATAATTTAGCACAGGACAACGGGGAGAAAACCCAGATCATCAGTCATTTAAATTTGATGTCCACCACTAAGTCGTGGCTTCTAGGCTGAGGTCCTCCACAATATTTCTTGAAGTAAAAATGCCTGGACTTTTCCCCAGGACCCTGTCCTTTCTGCCCAGGTGTATCCTGCCCTCTCCTGGGTCTGTAGAGGTCGGAGGGTGAGTCCACCTACAAACCACTGCCCACTCGAGGCTTCCCTCAACCTGCCACACCTCCCCTGGGCTTTGCTCACATCCACTTCACATTTTATGTGGGTTTCATTTCTTCTTATTAGTCAGTCCACCCATGCTTTTATGAGCTTCCAGCATTTCCATAGTTTGCTGGTCCCGAGGTAACTGTCCGGTAATTGTGTACGTCACAAGAAGCAGCAATTCAAAAATGCAATTTCTCATCTGTAAGGTAGCCCTGTAGCGCCCTCACCTCTGGATGTTGCAAGCATCTCCTGATTCTGCATAGCGTTGTAAATGAGCCAGGAGCAGGTCGCAGGCTTGGCTGATCAGGGGCATCATCTGAGAGTGGATAACAAAGGTGTAATTAGGACACCATGCAGGGAGCACACCTAAATTAGCTGTAGATAAAGAGGTTATTGTGGGGCTTCCTGGGAAAATGGACATTGTTTTGAAGGCAACTTTTACACAGCTAAGATTCAAGAGGAAGTTTTAAAATTCACGAATATCGTAAAATACAGTAGCTGTAAACGTCTATTTTAGCTCAAGCAATCTGGTTATTTTGGAAGCAAAAAGAAGAAAGTGTTTAGAGTAAATACTGTGAAATAATTATGAAAATGATCATTAAGTGCTAAGACAGAACAGAGAATCAGTACTCGGTTTCATGACGTGGTTAACATCAGAGAGTAATTGAGCACAATCCATATGTACTATCCCTGGAATTAGGCCAAATCCATGTGTGTTTGGTTCCAATCATACTTCAGACCTTCCCTAGAATGTAGAATCTTAGTATCCAAAAAAACCTAAGCCCATCCATTTCAACTTCTTATTCAATATAAAAATCTTTTTTCAAGCATTTCTGATAGATGGTTATTCATTTCTGCTTAAGCTGCTTAAAGCTTCAAATATAGGGGAACCCTTGACTTCAAGAGGCCTCCTATGCCCACACAGGACAACTGCTGACTTTCTTTTTTTAATACTAAAACATTTTTATTATGGAAAATTTCCAGCATATGCATAGAAAGAGAGAATGGTATCGTGATCTTTTGTGTAACTATCATCCAGCTTCAACAAATTTAGATCTCACTTTTGGCCACCCACCTCTTTGACCCTAATAGGCTGGCTGCAGTGGGCGGACTTCATTGTGGAGCCTCATGGCCGCCCACATGACCTTTCATTCTCTCCTATAGGTTTGAAAAGCCAAGCTGGAAACATCAAGGGGAATCATTTTAACCAGAGTGCCTTCTAGAATAACACCACAGCTGAAGCAACACGCTGCAATACGTTTCTCTGAGCATTTCTTATGGCAAACGTTTTTTGAACTGTTACCTGTGTTTAGATTGTACTACTATGACACCAGAATCTAAGTTCCCGAGGGCAGGGGAGACTTTTTGTCTGTTCATTTTTGTGTCCCAGCACCTAGAACAGTGCCTGGCACACAGGAATTATTTGTTGAATGAATTGAATTTTAACGAGTACATAAGACTCACTCTTTGCTCTTAATGTCTTGAGGCCTTGGAAGTTATAAAATGTTAATCTACTTGTTAGAAGCTATGTGGTTGCATTGAGACAAAATCTGACTCCCTCTAACAACCTCTTGCTGATTTCCTTCCTGTCTTCTTCCGAGTGACAGTGCTCCAAATGCTAGACAGCAAATGGTCCTCCTCCTCTCCTAGACAATCGTTCCCCATCCCTTCAGCTACTCCTGGGACCACGTGGTTTACACACACTTCTCCACTCTTATTGCTCTCTCTCTCTTTTTATTTTTATCAGCGTCCTTCCTGAAAGATGGATGCATACATGGAACACAGCATTTCAGGTGCCATCAGGCAAATCGTAAATGGATCACTTCCACACATGTCAATAACAACAACAACAAAATCACAAAAACCAGGTTGACTTTTTTTAGAAGACACGTAGCACTCAAATATTGCGGTTCAGGTCAATGAAAACCCCAAGGTCTTTTTCCATGAATCATCACCATGTGCAGTTGATTGTTTTGACCGTTTAGGATCCATTCAGTAGAAAGGCTTTATATTTACCTTGCATTTATTGCTGTAAAAAGTTGTCCTACCATGTGTTCTGAGCAGAACAACCTCTTAACTGCCCTAAAACGCTCAGGTGATTGGAGAATCCTGGCAGAGTGGAACAGCCTGGGTGGCTGTTGGTTGGATGTCGGAGGGACACATGGCTTTGTTGGGCTCCTCCCTCCCACAGCTCGCTCCAAGCCAGCCACATGTGCTCTGGGGTGTAAGGAAAGAATCGTGTCACCAGGGCCCAACTGCTTGCTGTGGGAGCCCTCTCTGAAGGAGTTGGTCCTGTGAAGCAGAGGGGGCGTTCCTGATGAGTGACACTGAGTGAGCTGTGGTCTGAGCTCAGGTCTGCGTGGGTTCCCAGGGCAGAGACTGTGGCCTGGGTGGCACCAATGGGCAGCCGGACAGCAGGCCAAGGAGCAGAACATACCACACACCCAGTGGAGAGATGGCAGAGCATCTGCGACCCTCACCCTGTTGTTGGAGGGAGTATTTGGAGAGGGAAATCCTGGGAAAAAGGATTTTCTGCCCATCAAGCCTCAAGGGCTTAGAGCCCTGGGGTGTTTGTACTCTGCTGGCTGGTCCAAAGATTGTACTCACGCATTCAGATCTCATCACCTGTAACACTGGCTGTTCCTTCTTGTTCCATCCGAAATTTGATAAGTCCACCTTCTAAGCCTTCGTTTGGTTTGTCAATAAATGTACAGGGTCAAACACAGAGCCCGGGGCCCTCTACCTGACTGCTACTTTAGGTAGCCACAGGATTGGTCATCATCACTGTTTCTGGCTCTTCAGCCAGTTGTGCCTGAACCTAAGTAAATATTCAGCCAGGCAGCATCTTATCAATAAGTCACCTAGGGAAGACCTTGTCAAACGATTAGCTGAAACAGAAATGTAATTTGCTTCATCTACCTGTCCTGAAGCCGCTCTAAGCAGAAATGAGGATGACTCTCCTGATCTATTCTTGGTAACTCTGAGTGGACTCTTCATGACTACTGCATTCTTTTCTAAATTCCCACAAACTATCAATTTACTAATCCATCAGTACAAACGTGCACGTAAATGGGTCACTTATAATGGCCTCTGGGCCATTACTCTCAAGAAATCTCAGACCACCTTAATGTTCAGGGATCTCAGTAGCATCTAAGCCACATTTCTGTACCCGGCTTCACTGGTTACATTCTTCCACTGTTTTAATAAACTTAGTGGTACAAGTGCACTCTACTTTAATAAAATCCTATATACCAAAATATGTTTCAGGTTTATTTCAGAGGAATAGTAACATGGTAAAAAAGAAAAATACTGTTTGAAAGGAATTCTTTTTAGATAGCAAGCTTGAAGCTTCCTTAATGTAACAAAAATGGGATGCAACATAAAATTTGATTTAAGCACAACTCTTCCGAAGCAGGTCCTGTGTATAAAGAGGGCTCCCCCCTGCATACTGAATCCAGTTGTGTGCCTGGACTGTGCAAAGGAGGGCTGGACCTGATGCCACCATCAGCTCCTCTACACGCTTGTGACTAAAATGCTTTGTTGCTGGCTGGCATGATTGTAAATTTCTACCATACTCTGCCTGCTGTCTGTCGAACTGAATGGATAATGACATTTTTATTTAGGTTAATGTGATATGAGATGGGGCATGTAATATGAAAAATGTTTTAAAAAGCAATGCAGAGAAAATATTATAAGACAGTGGAGCATGATCTGTGTGTTGGCCAATAGCCATCGTTTCAGGTTTTCTTCCTTGTATTATACACAAGCAGTTATGGAATATTTACTCTTACACGAGTTGCATACAAACAAAAGCTCTCTTTGATGGGCTTGCAATCATCTTTATACAATCCACATACCCTGCAGTTACTCCTCCAGATTTGCAGACAAGCAGGCATAGGTGGCTTGTGCAAACATACATGCAGAGATGAACACACAATGCCATCATCACCCAGATCTTAATAAAAGACTCTCATTTGGTTTTTCTACCTTTTGTTGTCTTCATAGGATAATGGGTGATTTCTATTTTTGTTTTCTCACATTTTTCATAATGCACGTATGTTACACTTATAATCAGATAAAATATTAATGTTATTAGGTTTTTAAAGAATGATTTCTTCTTGGGGAATACAGTCCAGCAACCAAGCCTGGGGAGAAAGTTCTCCATTTTTCTCCTCCCACCTCTCACATTGGTTGTCTTTACTATAGACGGTGCTGAGCGTATGGCTGCTCAGCTATTTGGTAACCAGCAGTGACCATCGAGGGTAAAGCATCATCCTCAGCCTGGGAAGGAAATTCCCAAGGAATGAAGTGCTTGTTCACCTGGAGCTTAGTGGCCAGTAAAAAGAAAAATGGATTCTTTACCAACTGTGTCTGAGGAATTCTGAGTCAAGGTATAGACAGAGGGCAGCAGAGTTAACTCAAGAAGGTGCAGAGGGCTTTATGAGTGGGCAGATAGACGACTTACGGGGTAATGATAAGGAAGGGCTAAGAAATTCTTCTCTTTTTAGGTGATCCCCAGAATTTATCATTTGAGTTTCTTTCCTTGAGGCTGAGACTCTGACATTATTAAAAATACTTGGCCTGGGGAGTGCAAACACTCGAAGCCACTGCCAGTTATTAGGTTTTCTCTCCTTGGCATTTTTTTAGCCATGTGACCTTGGGCAAATTGCTGAACATCACTGAGTCTATTTCTTCATCTGAAAAGTGGGAATAATAATACCTCCCTTGAAGAGTTGTGACAAGGATTAGAACCACAATATGTGAAAGGCTTAGCACGAGAAGGCAGTGAGTGTTCCACGCACAGTAGCCATCCTCTGGAGGACTCCCATGCTCCCAGATTGGTGTGGATGCCTAGTTTATTGTCTCTTCTCTGATTCCTCACAGACAAGCCCTTTGGATCCACCTATTCTTGCCTCACCATGATAACATCACTTCCTTTCTTGTATCTGCCCCTTCATTTTTATTTCCCCAGTGGCCAATCTAATTTGGGCTTTGCTACCTGTCACCTGGAATATGGCTGGCATCCTGCTTCATGAGGGCAAAGACCATATCTTAAGCATCTTTGTAGTCTTAGTACCTTGCCTGGCACACAGGTATACAAAAAGGTTTTTTTTGCAAGAACCTCTTGGCCTCCTTGCCTTCTGTCTTTTCTCATGCATCTTATACTCAGTCACTAGATTGGTCTTCTAAAAATACTTGTTATCTGAGCAATGTTTTGCTGAAACCCTTTGGAGATCCCCACTGACTGAAGGACACAGAACAAGCTTCTTATCTTATTTTCCAAAGCCCATTAAGAACTGAATCCTGCCCATAACCATGTGAGTAAACTCAGAGGCAGATCTTCCCCTGTCAAGCCTTCAGATGAGACCACAGCTCAGGCTGGCAGCTTGAGTGCTGCACAGAGAGACCCTGGGACAGCGGCACCCAGCTAAGCCATGCCCAGATTCTGACCCACAGAAACTATGAGCTAATAAAGGCTTGCTGTTTTAAGTTGCTAAATTTTAGGGTAATTTGTTACACAGCAAGAGATAACTAATACACTCTCAATGTCACTATCTTGTGGTAACTCTTTGTGTGTTGTCATGTATGATTGAAGTTTTTGGTATTTGTTCTATCAGGAATGAGCACAGTATAACACATTCAGTTGATTCTTTAGAAATATCTTTGTGATGACTGATTGACTGAATGTTCCTTGATGGCCTTGACATAAAAGGTATCCAAGAAACATTAAAAGATTGAGGTGCTCTATCTTAGCAGGAATGCAGTGCCATTTGCTGGGAGCCGGCCCGGAATGAAAGACCTAAGATCCATGCTGGTTTCCCTCTTACTTTGGCCAAGTCATTTGAATCTCTCTGAACTTGAGTCCTCACCTGCAAATGAGGGGCTAAATGTAATGAGCTGTAAAGTCCCTTTCCATAGACATTCCGGGATTCCAAGGAGGACACTAAGCACCAGGTTGAGACAATTGCTTGGGAACCATGGAAAGAGCAGGTAACTTCCTAGTTTGGGGCATTAAAAGGCCAGATCAGTGGACTTCCAACACATTTGCTCCAACACATCCCATCCCTAAGAAAGCCTTTTTGCATCTCTTTGACGCATTGACTTCAGAATTACATAAGGACCTAAAAGGCAGAGTCTGGTTATTTTTATGTTCAAATAATTTAGTAAAGGTGAGAATTAGAACTCCAGATCCTCTGACTCCCGGCTTGTTGCTTTTTTCTCCAAAATCAGGAAGCACATTCCTTTTGCTCCTCAGTTAATTATCTTCTAGGCTATAATTTCACTCAATGCAGTTCTGATGCCATGAACTTGAAAAACAAACAAACACCAATAGGCCTTTGGAGCTCCTACAAGTTTGGAGAATGGAGTTGGTGTGAGTGCTAGGGAAGAAACATTTCCTGAGCAGGGAGAGGGAAGGGGAGGGCCTATTCTGCATGACCTTATACTTCTAAACCGAGATGATCCCCACACATTGATGGGGTGTAGCCCGGGTGACTCACTTGTCCACATATGTCAAGGGATTCAGAAAAGAGACTGAGTAGAGGCCGCCACCCTGAGATCAAAACGCGGCCTGTGGGAGCCACCCCCTTGGGGCCGTGGCCAAGTGGAGACTCCAGAGGGACAACTTGCAGTTCCCCTCATCTGCTCCAGAGGTGTTTGCTCCATGGACCCGGGCATGTCTGGCATCTTGGAAGCTAAGGCGCTGAAATGGAAACCCTCTCCTCACTCTCCCACTTTCAAGTATTTAATAGCTCCTCGCTCTCCAGTGAAGTTTGCATCGAACACTCCCCGTGGCACAGAATGGCAAACTCTATGTGCCTCAACCTCCTTTTCCAGTTTTCTCTCACTAATCCCTTACATGTACTCTGTGTTCCAGCCAATTTGTACTCCTCTATTCCCCGAACACATCTTGTACTTTTTGTCCAGATGCCTTTGTTCCTGCAGCTCAGCTCATTCCACCTGCAACGCACCTTCTCCCTCTGTCAAAACTCTGCAAAATCTTCAGAGCTCAGTTCTAATGCTACTTTCCAACCCCCACTCCCCCCAAAGTGGTTTCTGATGCTCCAAAGAGGACGTGAGCTCTGTTATCATCTTCCACTACCTGGTAATAATGTAGGAATTTATGCACATTATTGCCCTTCTACATTATAGACCCTTTAAAGACAGGAACTAATAAATATTTGTTGAATTTTATGAATTTAATGTTTCATTCTACTTGGCACTCTTAGACCTATGGGCAATGTTGTTTGGGAGCTGATGGCAGAGGCAGATTTTCTGAATAAATAAAAGCCAGGTAATAGGGATGGGAGATGGTATTTAAACATATTGTTGGTTTAAAAAATAGAAAAATTAATACCTGAAAGTGCTGTAAACTGGTGACTAACAAATGTAAAATTAATACCAGCTAATGAAACTTATAACCTCCTTCTGCCACCCAGATATTAAAAAATCCATGACTTATTTTTATGCAAAATTTCCTGCTGATAAGTATCAACTCTAGCCATCTAGGTGAATAGTCGAGTATCATTTCTAATAAGTCAGTGGCTCCTGTCAAGAGTTGTGACCAATTAGAAGTCACCCGATGAGGAGGTGGCTGCTGGTGTTGCCAAGCAACAGCCAAGCTGGGAGGCACATTTAGATGCTCTTTTAGATTTAACCAGCGGCAAGTCGGAGTGACATTATGATTCTGGCAAAGGAAAGCCAAATTATAACCCAGGATGGGGTACCCATGATGAGGAGTATGTTTTCTTTTAAATGCAAATGGAAAAGGAACATTCTAACCAGAATTTAAACAGTCCATTATTATACTGATTTTAATTAGGAGATTAGGTGTCAGTGGAATACAACTGTGTCGCAGGATAATGGTCTCTTGCTGCTAGATAAATACCCAGACATTCTGGAAAATGGGCAACTGGTCAGGCAGGGACAATGTATTTTTGGACTCCGAAGTATTTATTACCACAGCCACACTTGCTTATAATGACTTTCATTTTTATTGTTTGGAAGGATTAAGAAATAAAAGCAAATATTAAAAATAGACCGTTGGAGGCCTCGTGCAGCTGAGAGAAAGCTGCGTGCTCCAGCATTATTGGAAGACTGGGTTCTGTTTTAGAAGCCCTTGTGCGTGATTGTCGGAAGAGTTTACAAGGAAAATTTAAAGGCCAAACTAAACCGTGCCGGTGACTGTAACTCGGCAAAGACTTTCGCCCTGAAATGTCACAGCTTTGCATTTACTCATAAGCTGACTATATCAACTTAAATTTTTTTAAATTGTAGTCATTCTTGAATAATATGTCTTCGTCAAGGCAGGAAAGGCCTAGAGGGAATAATAACCACATCTGCCTCCGCCTTTAAGAATCATACATTATTGACTGTGCCTTCCTGACAGGAAACATCTGGATGAAAGTGAAAAATTAAGCATCGAGCTGGATTCTCAGTGACTGTGAGAGAGCCAGCCTTCCCTGTTGGTCTGACCTTCCTGTAACTGAGTCCCCATGCACAGAGATAGGATTGGCTCATTTGCTCTTGAGAGACACACACCCAGCCTTAGGTTCTCAAGTATGAAGCTGTCAGGTCTGTTAGATCTGCTCAGTGGGTCACCATCAGCTTAGTTATCTGGGTGAATGAGGAAATGTCCATCACTGCTGTTGGGGTTTGAGGACTGAGAAGACACAAGCCGCCATGTTGGGTGGGATCCATGGTCTATCCAATTTGGAACTTGGTCTCTGCTAGAGGCACTTGACAATGGAGTTCCCCACAGAGTCTCCCTCCAAAGACGTAGTGCCCAATGGCCTCATTTCTCTCAACAGCTGACTATGACATTAATTACCCATGTTTTCACCTACTGAAAACTTATTCGAGCCCCAAATAAACAAAGTTAAACAGATTTCTTCACTGCAGTTCTCTCCCAAGGCTTCAATATGCTAAGCTACACAGTGAATCACTAAGAAGATGGTTTACAATATTTTACCAAATTGTATGATCACGGAACCTTTTCGATCCTCGATGATTTCACATTCTTTTCCTTGGTAGCAATTCATAGACTGAAGTTCATCATCATATAAGTACAGTTTAGATGCTTTTCTCCTAAACGTATTATTTTATTCTTCCTTACACTGAAGGTCAGCTGCCACTTTTATACTGATTTACACAATCTTAGAAGAGTCTTAGAAACTTATTCCAATTGATTTAATATTTTTCAAATCAGAAGAGCTTAGAGGAATATACAAATGTATAGATTTTATGGTGTTCTCCCTCTTTCAGATGAATTAGAAAATTTAAAAATAAAAGTTGTGCTAACCTGGGTCCCCAGGGAATCCCATTATTTATATGCTTCCCTTAGAGAAGAATTAATTAAGCTTCAGTTTTGTTTCCTGAAATTAAATCTATTTACTTTCTGACCCACAATAAAGTTTTACACAACCCCAGGGTTACAGACTAATAGTGTTTGGTAAAGACTCTAGTGAAAGACTCTGTAAAAATCTAAATAAATCTACCAATTGCCTCTTCTAAAAAATCAATCCTTTAGGGAATGGGGTGAAAACTCTGGCAGGTTAATCCGGCAAAATTTTCCCCGATATAAAAGTCAGTTGTTTTCCCAGCAATTGTCAGCCATCTTTTAATATAAACCCCAATAACTTGTCTGTCACTGGACTCAGCTTCTTCTGGAATCAGGGATGCATCAATCAAATTGTCACTCATTCTCTATCTCTCTGTATTATCCCTGGTAAGACTTAAGACAAAAACCAATTTTATTTGAAATAAAAATGTGGATTCATAATATAATGCTGGTTTTAAAGTAACTTTCAAGCATTATTGACCAAGGCAGCCTAACACCCACACAAACAAAGCCAGTGCCATCCAGATCTTTTGAATATTAAAGACGCTTACAGACCCAGGTGGTCAAGGACTTGGGCTGCCAAGGTGCTAAAAGAAAAAAGCCTTAGAATTCCAAGGGAAAACAAATTTTTATTTCAAGAATAAATTCTGAAGGTTGATAATAGAAGCCCAAAAGCTACTTACAATTTCAAAAAGGACTGGAGGCATTGATATTTCAAAGCTATTTCCAGGAAAACTGACTCAGGCGCCCGCAACCAAGGGGCATGCAGGCTCCTGTCGGTTCTCCGAGCTTCCCCGGCTCTGCCTCCTCCACCCCACGTCACTGTGTGCTTCATTCTCCCCTTTGTGTCTTTGTGACCTGCTTTTTCTATTTCTATATGTATATACTTGTGACTCTCTAAAGAAAAAGCCAACAGTTAGCCGCCTCCTCTTATGTAATGTTTCCTTGTCAAAATTATTTCCCTTTTATGTTTCTTTTATCTTAGTCTTAGCATATATCCTTACGTAGAAGCCTTCCTGGTTCTTTGGTTCTTCATCCATCCATCCATCATCCATCCATTCATTCAGCAAATCATTACTGAGTGCCTAGTGCCGTATAGTTAAGAATTTTGTATTTCCTCTGTCTAAAACCTGTTTCCATACCTCAGTTGGTTCCAAACTTAGGCAGAAATTAGAGGAGTGTTGCTTCTGACCTCCCTCGGCTTCCTCAGGGACCCCACTTGCCCCACTTCCCTTCTCCCCCAACTCCAGACAGCCCCCGGGACTGTCCTAGGAGCCTCGGAACAGCGAGGGAAAATCGCGTGGAGGTAAGAGAAGCGAACAGAGAGGTTAGGAGTATTCTGGAGCTGGATTCTAACCTTTACTCTGTTGCTTACTAGCTGTGTGACATGGGACGCATTACTTAATCTCTCCGTGCCTCAGTTTTCTCATTTGTGAAAGGAGAGCAATAATAATAGTATTCCCCTCACAGGAATGTGGTGAAGATTAAATGTGTTAATACAAATGGGAAGCCCTTGGAGTAGTCCCTGACACAGAGTAGGAGCTGTGGGGTGTCAGTTGGTGCTGTAAGCCCAGCTCACCCTCGGCCCTCAAGTACCAAAGGCTACTTGTGGAAACGTGAATCAAAACCTCGTGGAAGGATCACTGGTTTCTGAGTGGATGGGATTAATGATGAAGTGTGGGACCTCTCCTCTTCTGGGGGACTTCAGAAGATTTATAGGAATTAAGCAAGACTGTATGGGGGAGCGTCTTGAGTTTAAGCTAAGTGTAGCTTTCACGTATTGAACTCAAGACAGGCCACTCTGAGCCCAGGCATTCTGGAACAGCTAGACATGGTGGATGGCTCTGGAAGGCACACTGGGAATGTGGGACTCAAACGGAAGCAGTCCCTTAACCACTTCACATCAGGAGGGCTCAAGTGCCCACTCCTGGGTTGTTCGAGAATTCCGAACAGACAGCAAAGCCAGACCAGCAACTGAGGCGTCATCAGTGAGGATCAAGGTGTGGGAGAGCTCGGCAGGGAGGCAAACAGCAGGTTTTATTTGTACAGCTGGTGGAGAAGGGAGGGCCACTGGGTGGGGGAAGGAGAGCGCCCAGGGCCTTAAAGAGCTTCTTGTGGATGAAGCTCTTTCCTCTGAATCAGCTGCAAAGATTAACCTGGGCTTGCCTGCCCACCTAGAGTTCTGCCAGGAAGATCCCTTTACTCCTCCCCAGTAACCCACAGCCATCTCTTCCCTGTTCCAGGCTTGACTCACAGCTTGCCTTAGTTTCAAGCTGTTCTCTGGTTCCTTGCTATGTAAAGGGTGCTTCACTGTTCAGAAGCATCCTCATCACCTGTGAGGTCGTCAGAAATGCAGAATCTCAGGCCCCACCCCAGACCTGCTGAATCGGAATCTGCATTTTAACAAGATCCCCTGGTGATCGTTATACATGAAACGATGAGAGGAGCCCCTCCAGTTTCTCTTGGGTGCCCCCAATGACTCAGGTAGAGTATCAGGACAGAGAGGGAATGCCATAGTGGTTGCTGACTCACAGGTGATTCCTGGCAGCTGGGGATGTAGGAGCCTGGAGAAAGGGAAGACACTCCAATACAGTATCCTATGCTTTATGCATAACAGAGAGGTTCGAAGCCCTCTACGGGCAGGGCATTTTGAGGTGCCACTTGCGTTAGTGACGCAATGTGAACCAGCCCTCCATCACAATTTGGAGAGAAGAAACCTGCTCCTTCAGGAAGACGGTCTGCATTTCTTGTGTCTTACCTCATTCAGCTTTTCAGGACTCAAAGCAGAAGTCAGGACGCTTCTGACCTCTTCCCATCTTTTGTCACGTAAAAACAGGATGCTGTTGGCTACCGGCTGGGACTCCAAACCCGATGCCTGGTGGAAAGTGACAA